>NC_056733.1:1936138902-1936171402 GCF_019279795.1 Protopterus annectens
GTCAAGTATACTGAAAGTGAGAAGCTGATTACTGAATCGGTTGGTCCTGGGTCTAGTAACCATCAATGGGTTGATTTCAGTTGCATCTGAAGGACAGAGTCATATTTTTTTCTGATTACACAAGATAGGTAAAGATGTGGAAACTGAGGAAAAAGTTCAAATAGGGCTTCATTGCTAATATGTGTAAAACATTACATTTGAACAACAACTATCATAGTGTGAAATTTCTCTTTGCAGGAGAACAAACATGTGATAAAGCAAGTAAACACCTACTGAACCACCAAAAGTAGAACAACAGGGCTGTGGCAGCAGTAAACAAAATGTTGAGTTGTAGAAAAAAAAAAAAACAATCAGACTGCAGCATTAGTTTTCTCTCATGATGTAAATGACACATCTCTATATTCCTCTGTATGGGCAGTGTTTCCATCTACCATTCTAAGAGTATTACCATAACTTCTGAGTAAAGAGACAAAAACTTAGGTGATGGTCATAACTTGAAATCTCTACTGCACGATATCACAAAATGGAGGCATGTGAGAGGTTGGTATAATGGTTAAGGTGCTTGCCTTACAGACACAAGTCTCAGGGTTTGATTTTTACATGAGGGTAATTGGATGTTCTTAAAATGAGCCTCAATAGTAGTTAGTCTAGTATGAAACATAAACCCTGTGGGGCAGATCTGTTTTTAAACCTATGTGAAATAATAACCTAAAGAACACTTTGCAGAAGTAAAATGTTAATGTAGCTGATGTTCTGGAATGAGGCCAGACCATGCTTTGAACAGGCATGAGGAACAAAGGAGAAGTTATAACCAGACACTAAAGAAGATGGAGCTCTTCCCAGGAAAAAACAGAATACAAACCATGGTGGAAACTACATTTTTATCTCAACAGAGATTACTAGTGTTGGCCCTTAGGGATCTGCCCATTTTGTTTGAGTTTTTTCTAGAAATGGGCCCTGGATAACAAGATGTGCTGATTACTATAAACATGAGGAATATTTCTAGATCACACAAATACAAATCTAATACAGTAGCAATGCTTGTCATCATTAATGTCAGCAAATGAAGTAATAGGAGGCTGACAAAAAGGACATAAATTACAATTACAATTTAAATAGTCAAATAATAAGTCATAATTATTAAAGATCTTGGGCCAATAGCAGACAATTTAAAGTTTAACTAGTGACAAAACTATTTAACCAAAGTCAGAAAAGTATATTCTGTAGCCTATATAATTCTAAAGGACGTCAAATCATTCCAGGCAAATCATTGTACCATTTTATAACTTACTGTTCAGACCCAATTTTGAATGCAAAGCGACATTCTGTACATTTTGAACAAGCTGCATAAAAAAAAAAAAAAAAAAAAAAAAAAAAAACAAAACAGAAAAGGTGCAATGATTCCTAACAAAAAACAATCTCAATGTTGTAAAATTTGGACATTTCAGAAGGGATACAGGAACTATCATTAAACTGAGTTTCTTACAGATTTCAAAAGGGTGCCATTTCTGTGGTCCATAATGCAGTAGCCAACTTAATTTGATTTGGACATCTATGTGTAGAATGTGCTAAATGGGGAGCTAACACCATACTGGGAAATCTTGTACTGACAATGAGCAACAGTAGAAGAAGTATGTGAAATGTAGCTCAACAGGAAAAGCATGTAAGCTTTAGACTGGAAAGCTGTCTGCCTGTGGGCTCAACAGCTACAGCTGCTTTTCATCTGGCAGTAGGCACAGAGGATTAAGGCTGTAAACTGCAGTTCCTGTGATACAGAGCGTGATTTCCTCAGCACTCATTTGCCCACTGTATAAGCTTTAACAAATCACTTAACTAGACAGTGTCTGAGGGGACTGGGAATTTGGTCTAGGCTATTCAATGGCCCAATGGACTGTCAGCTTAGTAATTACTTGAGAACCTTTACATACCCGATACCATCCAAGATTAGGGATTAAGCTTCCCTTTTAGAAAAAGTTATTCATTAATTTCTTTTAAGGTAGTCTTGATAGGTATATGCGGAAAACAAAAATATTAACATGAAACCAAGTATCTTAAAGGTCAGTAGATCATTCTACCAACTGTCAAGTTAAGGGTTTCAATCTTTACTATGACAACTTCTAGCGTGTTCTAGTTAATACAGTTTTTGTAATGTCCTTGTTATACTACTATGTTTAGTATGTTCAGTAAATAGTTTGAAATATTTATTTTTTTAACCTTGGATACACTTATTTTGAAGCAGTTAGTATAACAGTTATTTCAGTAATCAGTGAAAAAAAAATGAAAGTAGGAAGCTTTAGCTCTCAAAAACTATCAAAAAATGTCATGTAGTAATAAACAATGTATGAGTCACCATTGTTTTTATTTTGTTGTTTTTTATAAGATTAGGCAGTATACTAGTAATAAATGATCACTTTATCTGACTTAACTAAATCATTCACCAGAATATTTTTTGCTAAAGACTTATGACCCTTACATGCTGAGATCAGATAACTAATGAAGTACAAAATTTTTCTTTTTCTGGATTCCTACACTTACATGGATCTCTCAAGGAGAGCTTTTACCATGGGGAAGACATTAAGTAACAAAGCTTTCACCTTGTTTCACAGCAGAATAAGCCTGTCTCCACACATCTTCAATTTTGCTTCAAACATCACTACTTTGTATTGATTATGCACACAGGATTAATTATGCTGTCAGTTAGTATGTGTACATCACTGGAGATTATATCGGCTTGCTTGCTTTCATGAAGTCAGCATTTTTCTCTGTGTACAGCACAATGTATTGTTTTTTTCTTTTGGAAATCACTGAAGACTAATATTTTAAAGAGATGCATTGTAATGATAAGTGGCCAGATATTTATTTTCACATTAAAACATTTTGTGTTTATAAAATACGTCATCAAAAATCTGATCTAACCTACTCCTTTCTCTTAAGTATGATATTTTGTTTGTCAGGGATAATTGCAATAAATTAATTCTCTACATCTTTCTGGAAGGTGTTCATGATATGATTTGACTTGATATATGCAGGGATGCTAGATATTTGTAGCAGACAATACACACTGCTCTTTGATTTTTTAATACTGTTTCAGATAAAAGAAGTCTTCTTCACTAAATATATATATATATATATATATATATATATATATATATATATATATATATAAATGGCTAAACTGAATTACATTGACACACCACATTTGGGTGACATATGCAGATGTTGGACATGTGTGAGATTTACTATCCCTGGGTGGGGTAATATTTCCTTTGTTCGGGGATTGTGTTATCTTGGAGTTATATATAATTAGCAGAGGGTGGGGAGGTGAAGCAGGGATTGCCCCCCCCCCAATAAAACAATGGTATATATTATTATTTTCTTTTTATTGCATGTGGCATGGATTATCCTCGTATATACACAGTTGACTGTGTTTCTGTTGTCATCCTTTTGTGGTCAACATTCTTGCCATCAACATTGTGGTGTGTCACAATAATCATATATATATATATATATATATATATATATATATATATATATATATATATATATATACATATATATATATATATATATATATATATATATATATATATATATATATATATATTGCTACTTAACCTTTAGGTTTAGCAAACAATGCCTTACTTATTCTGCCCATCCACTATGGTATATTCAGATTCTAGCCAAACATTATGCACAGGATTTGCTACAAGTTTTAAAGGTATGCATAGACACCAACTAAAGTGGAAAAGGTTGACCATGGTAAAACACAGCTATATATATATATATATATATATATATATATATATATATATATATATATATATATATATATATATATAAATCACTGTAGTCATTTTTACTTTAGCATTGTGAGGCACATACTTATGCAATATATACTGTTTAAAATAAATGCTGGTGACTCATAGATATAGCACAATATTAATTATTTCTTTGATTATGCTTTATATTACTACCAAGGGTGTGCGAGATTCTAAAAGAATGTTGATATATGTGAGCTTACTTGTGAGGTACCTCGGACTCTCATCTCCTTGAATATCAGTGCTGCATAGATAGAGGCAGTTATGAATCCCATCCTAAATATTGTACAATTTACTAGTATAAAAACTGCACTACCAGAATAGTGGATCTGAGATGCAAGACAATACTTGTATGTGCAAAAATAGCAGTTACTGGTACTGGTAACTGATCTAAATTCAAGCTAAAATGGTTAAGGGCCAGATGTTGCCCACCATGTGCACTTTGTTGTGTTAAACGCAGTATGAGTATAATACTGTTGATCAAAGATTACCACAGGTATAAAATGTTATACTAGTGTTTAACCAAGACACATTACACTAGTGTTTAATATGTCCTGTATCATGGCTGGCCTTATGCATATGTGAACTAGATGACTAGCATGCTGTTTAGCTAGAGTTCTTTATATAAGTATTATGACTTTGCAGGGGCATTATAGCATTTTATCATATTCCTAGGTGCCAATGGACTAGGCAGTCTAAATTGTAAAGTCAGATAAATCAAGTATCAGGTTGAAGGCACTTATTTAAGACTAAAATCCATGCCAAACAACATATCCTCAGTGTTTTGGACAGTTTTTTGTATGTATCTAAACTTATATCACTGTTAGATATCACCTGACATAGAATAAAGACCTAGTCTATGTGGGATACTTTAACAGTTACTGCTGAGGTAAGCTTTGCACAGTATATAAATGAGAAACACTTCACAGATTCTAGAAGGAAAAATAGTGTTTATTCAAAGCTATGCAAAAAGGCTGACAAATACGAAAAATGAATTTAAACTTGTCAGAAACATTAGTGGACATAGAAGCATCAGTTCACATACATTTAACTGGCTCAACAGCACAGAGGGATAAAACCCTGACTGTTACCAAGATCTAAGTTGTATCTAGGGTGGGGTGAATGGCTATTCCAGGTAAAAGCTTTTAGAAAGAGTAATCAGCTGGTGCCAATGGTGTATGAGTACAATCCTGATATTGATTTATGAAGCCATGAAGATATGATAGGTTCAGAAATGAATGCCAATACCATATATGCAGTTGTCGCTGAAGTGCTTAGTATGCTTTAGTAACTGTAGTTAGCTTCTTGATACTGTTGTTGCAAGCAGGATGCTGAAGTTGCAGGAGGCTCTTTGGACCTCAGCTGTGGGAGGCCCTTTTTTAACCTATAAAACTTAGAGATGATGGAGAGCCAGTTAAAGGACCTACCAGGGACATCAGGTGACCTATCTACAGTTCTGAAGATGACCAAGAATCTATTAGTAACCTGACCCTGGATGAACCAGCTACTGAGCATGGGAGTGAGAGAATGATGCTCTTTCAACAATGCTAGGGGGTGGAAGAGAGTCAGTCAAACCTACCACTTTCCTGACTTCTGAAAGTGTTTCTGTACCAGAACTGGTGGGACCATATTCAACTAGACATATAGCAAGTAGCGGACACTGAAGTCAGAATGCATAGGGCTAGAGATGTGCATGACAGAGCCAGTACTGTGACAACTCCCTTAATTGCTGCCATGGAATTGTTGGAGTTAGAATACATACAGATACAACTCTGTAGGTGAGTAGATGATGATGTCTTCTATACTTTTCCTCTAACTTCAGGCTACCTAATGCATATTGTGTCATGAGTCAAATTTTAAGTGGAGACTAGAAAAACACTTCACAGTTGCTATGAGATTAATGACTGAGGTAGCCCAGGAAATAGTGGAGGCAGAATGCAGAGGGCAGTAGGTAAGAGGGTAAAAAAAATGTTTTGAAAAAAAAAGCAGTGCAGATAGGTTCAGAACAATACATATTTTAATAGTTTTGAGGAGGAAAACACAACCAATATTCTCTTTATAATTTTGTGTGTGTGTGTGTGTGTGTGTGTGTGTGTGTGTGTGTGTGTGTGTGTGTGTGTGTGTGTGTGTGTGAGAGAGAGAGATATTCAAGTATTCTAACTATCTAATCACAAGTTGTGAAAAAGGTGATTTATTCACAGCTGATGTAATCATATTCTTTAGTACATTCTACTAGTTATAACTCAGAATAAGAAACATTTATGAATTTCTGATCACTGGTGTAAGTTCTTTTAAAGATGTATAAATACTTTTGCAATTTGCTTTATCACACTGTTCGGGATTGTGCAAGCTGATTGTGTGCCTCTTGTGCATTTTCCCTTCCTTGCATTGTAATGTGACCATGGAGTGATTTATTGAACTCAAAAAAAAACTAAAACATGAAAACTTATTTTACATTTTTGATTTTTGCAGGGGGCAAATCCTTCTGCACCCCCACACCCCCTCCTACTAGAATATACCAACTCTGAGATCACGTGAAGATAATGACACAGAATGGAAAATTTACCATTCTCTTTATTGTAGTGTGATCTTGGAGTTTGTATGTTTAAGTAGCAGGGGGTCTGGGGTGTGTAGGGGGGCTTGCCTCCCTGCAAAAACTTACAAGCAGTTTTTATCTTTTTTAATTAAGTCTACTTTCATGTTCGATGTTGTAGAACGTCGATCATCTTGTCCTCGATGATGTGTGGCTTGATGTTCTGCAACTTCAAGCATTTGAATAGACCCATATATATATATATATATATATATATATATATATATATATATATATATATATATATATATTTGGGATCACTACCAAATCCCGAATACTTACAATACCGAAGATTGGAATCTCAAGACCAGATACCCGAAAGACAGAAAGACCGGAAAACCAGAACCGAGAAATTTAAAATCCCGAATACTACACTAAACATACACCACACACATACACATACACACACCTTCACCCAAAACACAAACACACAAACCTACACTACATAAAAGCAGGAGGGCACCCCCCCATGTAGGGGGACTATGCCCCCCACACACCCTCCGACTTAAATATTCTAACTCCAAGGTCGCACTATACAGACAAACACACATAAACACCACTACACATCGACATTCCCTGCACACATACACACATCACAGTCACAACACACACTTATACACACACTAAAGCCCCTAACCAACACAACCAAACATAGATACTTACCTAACCTCCTGACATCTCTGTACTTTGCAATTTTCAAATTCTCACTTCTGGTCTTACAGTCTTCTTGTCTTTTGGGTATCTGGTCTCGGGATTCCAGTCTTCAGTATTGTAAGTATTCAGGATTTAGTAGTGATGCCACACACACAAACTCTCACACACACACACACACACACACTCACACACACACACACACACACACACACACACACACACATATATATATATATATATATATATATATAGTTTTTTTAGGGTGGGTGCGGAAGCATACCCCCTGTAAAAACATGTTTTTTTATATTATTTATCCATCTCTCTAACTCTTTATTTGTCTATCTTTTATATGTTGGGTTAGGTAAAGTGTGTTTATATCATACCTTTCAACTTCTTAGTGCAAGAAATCTTGACAAAGTTAAAAATAATGGTGGAATAAAGACCCAAAAATAGGGATGAGTTTTAAATATTGCTCTTATAAACTTACAAAGTAGATAGAATAATGGGTTTTACATTTGCATGCATTTTTTGAAAGATATAAAGTCTGAAACTCAAATGTATGCCATTAATGACTTAACTCCTCAGTAATTTGCCTAAAAAAACAAACATTTTATGACACACCGACCAAAAATATTACGAAAAAATTTGGACATTCTGCGAAAATCTGGACAGTTGATAGGACCGGTTGTGTCTGATCATTAGTGATAAGATATACTCCCCCCAGATTCAGCAAACTCTGCACAGACTGCCTGAATAGTGCAAGAGCTGTTGCATGCAATATGGCCACCGAGCGATCCAGGAACGAGCCTCCGAGACGTGCACGAGCATGCCTACACTATTCCCACACGGATACCACTGCTATGTGCTAATTACCTCCTTTGCTGGTGAAAAACATGCAAATGAGGTGAATTAGCAATCCAGAAAGCAGGCAGGCATCAGTGCAGGAATAGCATAACTTGCAAAAATGTATTCGGATACTAACCGAATACATTTCTACATTTCTGGAAATTACAAAATGAAGAGATGACAGCTCGAAAGAAAGCATGTATTCAATGTAGTAGGCATGCCAATGGCCAAATATATGTATGTGTATGTATGTATACATATATATATATATATATATATATATATATATATATACTTAAGAAGACTAGCCACAGGTACCTTCCAAAGGGCAACTGGGGATATCGTAAGGATCTCACAGGCATCAGCATCCAGGGTACTCCACCAGTTCCTGGATGCCATGTCAGCACATGCCGGTGAGCACATATATTTCCTCAACATCTGTGAGGTGTTGACCAGCAATATGCGTCTCTTCCACCAAATAGTAGAATAACCTGAGATAGTGGGTGCTATAGACTGCACGTACGTATACATCAAATAAAATACATCTATGAGGTGTTGACCAGCAATATGCGTCTCTTCCACCAAATAGTAGAATACCCTGAGGTTGTGGATGCTATAGACTGCACGTACATATACATCAAAGCACCACCCAGTGAGCAGGGTAGGGTCTACATAAACCACAACGGCTTCCCCTTAATCAACTGCCAGGTTGTGTGCGATGCCCAGGGCATTATCTTAAATGTGTGTGCTGGCAGACCTGGAAGCTATCACGACTCCCACATCTGGCATATGACACAGCTGTACCAATCATTTGCCAGTGGGGACATCCCATATGGCCACCTAGTTGGGGATGCTGGATACACACTGGAGCCATGGCTGATGACACCCCTCAGAAATGCACACACACCCCTGAACAAGAACTACATAATGATGCACACGCACAAACCAGAATCATAATAGAGCATGTGTTTGGGATGCTCAAGTCACGGTTCCGCTACCTGGATATATCCGGTGGAGCCTTGCAGTATTCTCCAGCTATATGTACAGAAATGTTCATAGTATGTGCCATGCTACACAATATGATCCTGCGGAAATAGCTGCAGCAGGAGCAGCACGGGGCAAGACCACATGGCCCCCCACCATTGCCAAGGCCATCACAAGCACAGAGTGACTCGGAGGAGGAACAACTTGAACCTGCCCATGTAGGCAGAAGGAGGCATGCCCAGTATGCCCAGCCCTTTGGCAAAGAGTAAATGCATAGCACATACACTGACATGGTAGGGACCCAGGAAATGACACCTCTCTCTGACTCGCACATACAGTAAAAGGGATGCCAAACATGACACTACTTGTGCTTTACCATGTATAGGGAGTGTACTATATGCATCCGACATAGTCAGCCATCCAGCACTATCCTCAATACTGGCACAGCCACAAGGTAGGTCACTCTTCCTATCAGTTACTGAATGGAGTAGTATGTTCTGATAGTTGTATCTATGGTATGGATGCGAGCAAGCAAGGGAATCAGGTGGCTGAATGGGATAGCAATAGATAGTGGACACCTACATGGGCAGAATGAAATCCATAACAAATACTGGTGTTAACTTACTAGGCAGTACAAGACAAGGTGACAAATCCCACTGCAGTACATGTGGTGTCCCAAATGTGTGTCCTTAGGACACACACATGTATGTCAGTGAGTCTCACATACCCACCACCAGCCTCAGCCAGCAGGACATGTATAGATGACCATAAAGAAAGGCTGGGCTAAGGCCTCCAATTGATGGCAATGGTGAATGTCCCGCCTCCAGACCTACACAGACAGACTACAACAGGTCTGGAAGTTGTATGTTAGTTCTGAAGGGTAAGAAGTCTGAAACTGAAATGTAGGTCAACAAAATCTAAGATCTGTTCTCTACTGATATGCCTCCATTCTGCATGACAGGTCAGAATACAAAATGAAATGGAAGCCAACAGAGTTCCTGAAATATCAGTACAGTCATAACAAATGTTTAAAATCATCAGGTGTGCTCCCCCCACAATCCTATGTAGAAATGCAGTAACATGTAGTGTGAGGAGTAATATCAGTGGAGCACAGATTACCCATGCTGGCCCAATCTTCAGGATAGATTGTTGCATGTGTACAATATGCAGGGGTCCATGTGTTAGGTTGTTGTGTGTTCAATATTGTCTGGAAGTGGTCAGCATGTAAGAATGGAGGGTTGTGTCTCAGTGGCCTATGGGTAGTACTGTGGTTGAAAGGGCCATGTTCTGACAACTGCAGTGCCAACCACAATGCTTCTCAGCAATACCCATGTCAGCAGTCATCCATACTCACTGTCCAGATGTCAATATCTGTCACCATCTGAAAGATGGACATGCCATGAATGTGGGCCCATACATACACACACATAGTACACAGGTGGAGGTACCCTAGACAGAGTGCATAAAATGTAACTGTCAACTGCACACAACTTTAGAATTGTACATGCAGGTTAGCAGCACATTAGTTCTCCGTGTAGTATGGAATACTGATGCAGTCTGGCCAATCACTGGCAGACCACAAAAGGCAGAGTTATGAAGTAATGAGAGACTGCCTGTGTCTCTGCACAAGGCAGCATAAGGGGAATGTCCCAGGTATATCTGTGAGTCAGCTGCAAGTAGCGTCCATATCACATATGCACTCAACTCACCCCACCATCAACCACAGGTTTATCACAGGTCATATCCTTGCTGTTGGGAATGCGTACAGTATGACCCCACTTCTGTCTGGGAATACCCACATAATGCAGCATGCTGAAGAGGTGTCCCATGCAGGCATGCCCCTAGCTGTAAGCAGCACCCTGCCTGCATCCAGACCAATGGATTAATATAGACAGGAGCTATTGCCAGTAAAACCTCGCACACTTACCCTGTCACCCCAGGGGAATCCACCGGTTCACAGCCTGGGAATGTAGGAGTGACAGAATGTACTGGCCTGCTACAGATGACCTGCATCACTACCAAATGGCCTACAGTCCTCTGTCAAAAGCCTGTGCCTCACCTGTAGTGAAAATGTATGGTATCTCATGGGGTCCTAACTAACAACCTAACACAGTCAACAGAACACAAATGTAAGGCCATGTTGACAAATGCCAGTAGCATGCCCTCATGTCCTACTGCATGAACTATGGACCAATCCATAAATACCGCTGGGATGAAGGACCAACTATAGGGATAATTCTCAGATATCACTCGCATAATGTTAAGAAGAGGATAGAATAACAGAGTGGGGGGGGGTCATGGAGTGTGTGAAGTCTGAAACTCTGATGTGTGCCCATACTACCCCTGCCTGCAAACCCAGTAATGGGTTGTTACTAACCTGCTCATAATCCACAATGTGAAGGGGAACTGACCAGATATATGAGCCCTGCCTCTGGGTATCCTGGGTGAATCTATACAGCTAAGAGGTATGGCCACAGCAGGATATGGCCATTCTGTTAAGTCAATGTATGTCCAAGAAGGGGATCCTCAGCCACCATAGTACCAAGGAGTGGGATCATTTACGGAGGCCCATCAGCAAGTGACTGCAGCTACCCCTCCAGAATGGCATGAGTGTGCAAGAATATGTAGGCTGCAAACAACAATACTGGACTCAGCTTCAATCATCTTGTATTTCCCAGGAAATAACTGTGAGCAAATAATTATATCTGTCAGTAGTTGATGACATAATACATCACAGTTTAAAACAGTACATATGTCTGAATATCGCTGCTGATGCCAACCATGTAACACAGGCAGCACAGACAGCAATAGTTACAGTATTCCCCTATCCATTGCCCATTGTGATTCCATATTATAGGTTCATAGGTAGGTACTAGGCTATTGGTCCTAGGGCCTATATAAGCCTAGCCAAAAGGTGCCCTGGCTTTCGCCACCCAAGAAAATTATTTTCCTGTGCCACTGTCGAGCAGAGCCACAGAAGTGATCCCCGGGGTGAATTTCCTATCCCCCATCCAATCATCAAGTTTTTTCTTGAAGAGTGCTAATGAGGAGCTTTGTTTGATATAGATAGGTAGTTTGTTCCAGAGTATAGGAAGTCTCTGGGACAGGAATCTATCCCTCCAGCATGTTCTGTTTATTGTGGTGACAAGGTTTAGGTCCCTAGAGCATGTAGCTTGTAGGGATTGGGATTTCTTTAGGTGGAGCATGTCTAAAAGCTTGGGTTTGACATAGCTTTGAGTGTTAGGCAGAGATCACCTCTGAGTAGGCAATATGCGACAGAGTAAAGCTGCAGTTTTTTGAGACGGTCTGCATAGGGCATCTGTTTGAGGCCGGTAATCCTCTTTGTGAGGTATTTCTGTGGCCTTTCCAGTTGTTGTAGATGTCTTGTGAGGTACATACCAAAAGGGGTATTGCACTCTATAATGGGTCTAATGAGTGACGAGTAGAGGAGAACAATGACCTCTTTTTTCCTGGATGAGAAACCTTTTGTGATGAGGTGTGCCTCGTAGAAGGATTTCCTGACTACTCTGGCAATGTGATTATCAAAGGAGAGACTACTGTCCACCTGTGTCCCAAGGTCTCTTATCACACTTTCGGTGTTAAGTAGACTACCACCTATGTGGTAGTTCATGAGTACAGAGTTTTTACCAAAAGGGATGACAATGCACTTTTTGGCATTGAGCTTGAGGCCATGGCTTTGACACCAGGCATCTGTCTCAGCAAGGACCTTTTGTAGGACGTCCACATCTTTTGGTGTTTTGATTACGGCTCCTAGTTTGTAGTCATCTGCGAACTTCATTAGCCAAGGACCTTCTGTGTTAGCCTGTACATCAGAGAAGTAGATACCAAACAGGAGAGGACCCAGGACGGAACCCTGTGGTACTCCACTTGTCACTGGTCTGAAGTTGGATTTGGAGTCTGCTACTTTTACAGCGTGGGTTCTGTCAAGGAGCCATTTGGCAACCCATCTTGTGACATAGGGATTTATACCTAGTTTAGTGAGTTTATCTATAATTCCAGAGTGGGGGATGGTGTCAAAAGCCTTGGCGAGATCTAGATAGGCTGTGTGAATCACCTTACCCTCATCTACGGCTTTGGTGACTGCTTCAAAGAAGTCTATCAGGTTTAGGAGACATGATCTGCCTTTTACAAACCTGAACTGGGTGGGGTCCTGAGTTTGGAGATTACCAATGTCATTGTTTATAAGTTCCATGATGATACTTTCCATAGCCTTGCAGACCAGACTTGTTAGGCTAATGGGATGGTAGTTTCCAGGGTCTGTGGTGGCTCCTCCTTTGTGGCGTGGGATAGCCGTCACTGTGCACCATTCAGTGGGTACATAGCCTGAGGTGAGGCTATGATTGAACATGGTACTTAGGTGGTGTGCCAGTTCATTCTGTAGTTCATGTAGAACACAGCCTGGGATGTTGTCAGGTCCCATGGATGCTGTGTTCTTGGCTTAGGATAATGTGTTTTTTTTACCTGTGCAGCCGTGATTACATGAACTTTGCATTCTTCTGGAATAGAGATGGGCCCTTTAGGGGATGACAGGGGGGTAAAGTTAGCACTGAACCTATCTGCCAGGATGTTGGCAATATCATTTGGTTCTGTATACTTAGTGCCATTGTGCTATAACTCAGAGCAGATCTGAGTGTTGCCATTGAGATTCTTGACATAGCTATAGAAAGCTTTGTGGTTGTCTTTAGAGTCAGTGGCAATTTTGTTTTCATAACTAGCATTAGTGGATTTTATGAGGAATCTCAGCTTCTTACTGAGGCTGACCAGGGAGTTTCTCCAATCATGGGATTTTACTCTTTTTTGCAACAGTTTTTTTCTTCTGTTGTAGAGTTTGTTTATGGCAGGGGACCACCAGATTGGCTTCCTTTTTTGGAGGATAGCATCTTCGTTCTGTTAGGGATTGCACGATCCATGCACTCGTGTAAGTGCTTATAAAGTGCATTTGTGTAGGATTCAGCAGTCATGCCTCTATTGTCCGTCAGCATGGGTGTCGTGAAGTTTACCACTTCTGTCTTAAGAAGCGTGAAGTTGGCTTTGGAGAAATTTTTTACAGTGGTTTCCCTAATGGGAGGTGGGTGAGGGATGTTGATGTCTAGGGTGATTAGCTTGTGGTTGGATCTGACCAATGAGGAATTGACCTCTGGTGTGGAGCACTGGTTGCCCATGTTGGTAATAATCAGGTCTAGGATATCGCTGACTCTGGTGGGGGTGTGGATAAGTTGATCCAAGGCACTGGAATTTATGAATTCCAGAAAACGTTGAGCACAAGAGTTAGTACATGAGTAGTTTTCCCAGTTAATGGTGGGGTAGTTGAAATTGCCCATTATTAGGGTGCACCCTAATATTTTTCAGTGAATCAAGAAATGAGGAGTGGGAATCCTGGGGCATGGTGGGGGATCTGTAGCAAGCTACAATTTGGATTGCAGTCTTGCCCAGAGTTAGTTGCACTTGGATAATCTCTGATGCATTATGCTGAACAACTAGCCTGTAGGTGTGGATATCCTTAATGAATATGGACACACCTCCACCTTTTCTGCTTCAGTCCAGGTTAGGTGGCCGAAAGGTGTGGTATGAATTATAGCCTGGTAATGCAGGGGTACTGTCTGGAGCCTTGAACCAGGTCTCTGTCACTCCACAGATGTTGATGTTCTCCATTTTAAGGAGTGCCTCGAGTGAGTGCATTTTGAGGTTTAGACTTCTAGCATTGAGCAGCAATACCCTCAGATTCTTCTTGCTTGTACCTGTTACGGTGGTAAATTTGTCATTTGATCCTTGCCTAAAAAATGCACTATAGGGCTGACTAGAGCCTTAGCCAGTATCCAGAATCCCAGGGGCAACAGGTGAAGGCCATCTCTGGCAAAGCATCGTGGTTTGTCAATCATGTCATCCCAGGCAGACAGATACTGAATCCCCTTAGAATGACACCAGAAGCTTAGCCAATTGTTGAAGTCAATCATTTTGTCATTGTACTGTGGTATCATTCTGGGTGATGGCAGGATGCTACTCAGGGCTAGGGTCATACCTGCCTGGACTACAAGATCGGACAGCTCCTCCATGTCCCTTTTCATGTAGTCCAGGGAGGTATGTCTCAGGTCATTCACATCAACATGGACAATGACAGAGTCATATTTGTTCTTGTTGCAGAGTGACCTGAGTGCATGCATTATGTGGTGGATCCTGGCACCCAACAGGCAGCTGACAGTAACTTTCTCCTTATTAAGCCTGGTGAGTGGAACATCAGTGTGCCTGACTATAGAGTCACCTATGACTAGAGTGTTGGGTACGTTGTTATGCCATATGGGCTGTGGTTTAGTGGCACAGTGAGTTTGTGGGCTATGTGTCATTTGTGCTGTATTGGGGGGGGTGGAGGTTGTTTGTGTTTCTGCTTTGGAGGTCCCTGTTGCTTGGGCAGGCTTTTACTGAGAGTCTCCTCTTGACTCTCTAGATCAGTCTTAGGTGAAGAGAGCTTTGCTTCCAGTTTGGCTATATAAGTGCATCTCTCACAGGTTGTAGTGTTGGGTGGTAGGAGGAGAGGGTTGTCTGTGTACATGAGGCAATTGCTGCATTGCCCCAAGATGCCCAGATTCATCAGGTAGACAGGAGAAAACAATGGGAGCTGAACCTTAGACATGCCTGGATAGGTACTTATTGTTAAGTACTAGAAACTCTTTTCCTCTAGACAGTGAGGAAAGTTGAGTGCTGTAGTAATTTGTAACTTATTTAGTGTCAACTTATCTACAGATATCCTGTAGAACACCAAACCCTCCACTGGAGTACATCCCTACCTGGAACTGATTCACACATTCAATACAGAAGGTCATACTGGGCATGCTCCTACACTTAGAGAAATTAAGCCCAAGTCTGACAACACAGTGGACTGTGCATATCTGTCATTTGCAGATGTCTGTGTACACACACCAAATTGTACACCATTCTTGCTTCACACACACACTGGATAGGAATACTCACACATATCCAAGGCCAACACACTGTAATATGTCAAACATACACACACAGATGTGGGGAAGAGAGAGAAGACAGTGACAGAGAGAATTCCATTATGAGGCATGTCCCACCCACTACACACCCAGTTGGCTGATATCACATGATGTGCTGATGTCAATCACTTTAGACATTCCTTTTGGTAGCCCTCAGTCCTATAGTGTCTGTGGTGCTTGGGATAACTGTGTGTGTGTGTATGTGTGTGTTTCCAGAGGAATGATTTATGGCCCATGCACACACACTGCACTTCCCATTGCCCATGTTAGCACTCCTGCTGATGTCACTCACCTTGAACTAACCCTCTGGCCAAGTCTCTATCCTATAAGTTACATGGCACTTGCGATACATGTGCAATACCGTATTGTAGAAAACTAGTTAGATAGGAGTTCTAATCCCAGACATGGCAGCTATTAAACTATGTGTGTTTTTGTGTAGATGGATGATTTTGAGACCATTCACACTCACTACACCTCCCATTGCCCTACTTTAGCACACCTGCTGATGTCAGTCACCTTGAAATAACCCTTTGGCCAAATCCCAGCCCTGTAAGCTGTGTGGCGCTTGTGATAACTGCATAATACTATAGTGTGACACACTAGTTAGGTAGGAGTTCTAATCCCAGACATGGAAACTGTGAAACTGTGTGTGTGTTTGTGTGAGAGAGTGTGTATGTCTGAGGATACCTGATTTTATGGACATTCACACTTACTATTCTCCCCTTACCCCTCCTTTAGCACTGCTGCTCATGTTACCCTCCTTTTAAGATACCTTTGGACAGCTTTCCAGCATATAAGCTCTGTGGCACTTGTGATAACTGTGTAATTCTGTAGTGTAACACACTAGTAAGGTAGGAGTTCTAATCCCAGACACTGAAACCGTGAAACTATGTGTGTTTATGTGAGAGAGTGTGTATGTCTGATGATACCTGATTGTATGGACATTCACACTTACTACTTTCCCCTTATCCCTCATTTAGCACTGATGGTGATGTTATTCACCTTCAAAGATACCTTTGGACAGAGCTCTCTAACATATAAGCTCTGTGGCGCTTGCGATAACTGAAAAATACTATAGTATAACATACTAGTTAGGTAGGAGTTCTACTCCCAGACATGGCAACTGTGTGTGTTTGTGTGAGAGTGTATGTGTCTTTGATGATACCTGATTTCATGGACATTCACACTTACTACTCTCCCCTTATCTCTCCATTAGCACTGCTGCTGATGTTACTCACCTTCAAAGATACCTTTGGACAACCTTCTAACATATAAGCTCCACGGTGCTTGTGATAACTGTTTAATACTATAGCGCAGCATACTAGTTATGTAGGAGTTCTAATCCTGATCCTGTCAACTGTCTAAATGTGAGTGTGTGAGAGAATGTGTGTATCCTTGTAGAGACCTGATTTTGTGGTCTTTCACTCTTACAACATTTCCCTTACCCCTCCTTTACCACTGCTGCTGGTGTCACTCAGCTTCAAAGATACCTTTGCACAGCTCTCTACTATGCAAGCTCCATGGTGCATGACACACATGTGGAACAATGTAGTAGCAATAACTACATAGGGATGCATTTGAAGCTCATCCATGGCAAGTGTTTGTGTGTGCACATATGTATGTCAGTACCTCAAAGATTTTGGCACCATTTACACCTAGTACACATCTCAGTACCTGACTTTGGCAGTCCTGCAGAAACCATCCACCTTAGATGTACTTGTTGCCAACTGTAAACCATGTCAGGTCAGTGATGCATGTTGTAAATCTGTAACATAATGGTCCAAAAAGATTGTTAGATAGAGGTTTTGACATCACCCCTGGCAAATGTAAATGTGTGTGTAGGGTAAAATATCTTTGGGGATCTCTCTCCCACTACATTACCCAATGCCAGTATTTACAAGGGCTGCTGATGTTCCTCACCTTAGAAGTATCTTTTGACAACATCCATCATGTAAGCTCTGTGGCGCATGCGATAAATGCGGTACACTATAGGAGCAATATATACCTAGGTAGGGGTTTGAATCTCAGTACTGGTAAGTGTGTGTCATCAGTATCTTGTGTGAGGGTTGCTGTGATTGTGTAATATCAGGATCCATTGTGGGGCGGGTTTTGCTAAGGTATTATGTTGAGGACCTAGTATATGTCACAATGTCAACATTACTAGGCCAACAGATGTCAAACACCAGAGCAGATTGTGTAGACAATCCACAGCCCTAAATGTGACTGTATGGATTACTGAACAATATAGGCAGCCCTTCTATTACTCAGAGAACACGCTCCACCCACGTATCATACACAAACACACCTGGCTAGGCAACAACCACTACATTGTTTGTTCCCCTGCATATTACCTCCCAGATAGTAACCATGGTGTGATAGCAGTGGACTACATGCCTGCTGACCACAACAGTGCCACTGACATAAGAAAGCACTTTGATGTGTTACATCGCCTGACTGAGTGTGTGTTATCCAGCAAGTAAAAGGACATGGCACCCTGCTACATCCCCTCAGTAGCCAAATAAATGTGTACAGTGGCCCTTTTGCCATGTTCCCCACTGGACGCCTGTAACAACTGTAGAGTCTGCAAACATGCACCAGAAAGGGAATACCATGCCTTATACACATGCCCCATATGAACAGATGCCACTAACTCCACTGAATACCCATATCATACTGTCAATGTAGGTGCAATCATGACCTCAGTTACATAGCCAGGTCTCACCAAATGAGGTCAGGAATACTAACATCAGAAGATACCAATCTGTCCACACAACATGCGCCAGAGACCTGGTTGACATAAGCCAGGGAACTTTGTTGGCTAGGCTTACTTAGGGCCTTGGGCCAATAGCCTAGTACCTACCTATGAAGCCATGTCAAAGAACATGCATGTGGGACATGTGCACAACCCAGACAGTGTCCATGTTATGGAATATAGATCACATGCATGGGAAGCAGTGCACATCACTGGCCACCCACAATAGAAACCCAGATGAGTGGATGGTGAATGCAATACCCACCCCTGGAGACCACTCCAGGGACTACACCCCTGAACCACACTGGGGACTATTGTCATGTGGCCTGATGCTAAGGTATTCCCTTGGCCTAGCCTTGTAGAGCCTTCAGGCTCATTCAACTACTGCACACCTATGAAACAATGAATCTATGGATCTCAGTACTGGCAAGTGTGTGTGTGTGTGTGTGTGTGTGTGTGTGTGTGTGTGTGTGTGTGTGTGTGTGTGTGTGTGTGTGTGTGTGTGGAGATGAATGATTTTGAATCCATTCACACTCACTACACCTCCCATTGCCCCACTTTAGCACACCTGCTGATCAGTCACCTTGAAATAACCCTTTGGCCAAGTCTCAGCCCTATAAGCTTTGTGGGACTCTTGATAACTACATAATACTATAGGATAGCAAATTAGCTGGATAGGAGTTCTAATCCTGGTCCTGGCAACAGTAATAATGTGTGTGTTTGTGTTTGTGTGTAAGAGTGTGTGTGTGTGTGTGTGTGTGTGTGTGTGTGGGTGTGTGTGTGTGTGTGTTTGTGTGTGTGTGTGTGTGTGTGTGTGTGTGTGTGTGTCTTTGTTGACACCTGATTTTGTGGACATTCACACTTACTACTATTCCCTTAACACTCCTTTAGCACTGCTGATGTCACTCGCCTTCAAATATACCTTTGGACAGCTATTCAATATGTAATCTCAGTGGCATGTGTGATAAATGCATAGCACAGTAATAGCAATACATAGCCAGGTCAGGGTTTGAAACTCAGTACTGATACATGTGTGTGTGTGTGTGTCATCAGCATCCTGTTGGGGTGACTGTGTAATAACAGGATCCATTGCAGTGCGGATTTTGCTACATTATTATATTGAGGACCTATATGTCCCAATGTCCACATTACAAGGCCAACAGTTGTCAAACACTGTAGAGGTTGTTGTAGACAATCCACAGCCATAAATGTCTACTGCCATGTGCAGTGACTATGTGACTTTCCACCCATGAGTCATACACAAACACGCTTCACTCTTTCTTGCTTTCTTTCTTACTTTCTTTCGGTATCTCTCTCTCTCCTTCTCTGGTAGATGTGGAAAAATACATCTGTTTTGCATAGGCAGCAGCTTGACTTTTGTAGGTAATGCTCATGATCAGCTGATGGCTTGTGCATGTATTGGAGTCCCCACTTGATAATTGCTTGTGGAACAGCTGTGGTATCATTCCTATAGCCAATTGCATGGAAACACACTTCTATAACTAAGCACTTCATGTGGCCCTTTTCCTTCACTGTGAGCAGGACTTCATGTGGGTGTCTGACAAACAGCATCACAGAGGGTAGTTGGAAATACCTCTTACAACAGACATTGTGGAGACAGGCCAACAAACTGGAGGGGGGTGTTCCAAACATGGGGACAGAATGTAAGTATTGCTGTTCTACATTTGAAGTAATGTTAGTTTAAAAGGGATTGTGTGGATATGGCTGTTCTGCATGATTTAAAGTCTGGCATGACAGTGTTATGTGGTTGAGAAAATTCTCACCTGTAGGGCTATCTGCAGACTGGCCAGAGTTTGGAGTCTTAGATGTGGTATGTTACTCGCACATTTTCTGTCTTTATAAATGCAGTAGTATACTCTGATGATTGCAGTCAGTAAATTTTGACATCCATGTGCGCTACTGATGTCATATCCCTCAGAAGAGATATGTCACAACAAACTCTGTTACACCAGCAATCTTCTCAGGTTATCACAGCAATATGTTAATATTGGCACTGTGTTTGTGCCTCTGTCCCCCAAGTCTGTTACCCTTTGCCCATATGTCATGCAGTAAGAGGTGGATATGTACAGTATATCATTATTTACTGACATCATTCCTGATATCAAGCCAGTGATATATCAGACTGCCAGACATGTTATGTATAGTAGGCCTTATATCTGAGGACAAAACCTAAATATTCTGTTGTAGTCTGTACAGTAGTGAGGTCTGTGTACTTATGGTGATTGTTGACAGTATCAGTATTGTGTAGCAGTGTATTATGAATATGTTATTTGGCCTGTGTACAGACTGGGGTAGCTGTCAGTGTTCTTGGTCCTGTTCTATCTGACGTTGCATGCTGCTCCAGTTTCTGGTACCCTATCAGTGTATATGTTTGTAGGGCCAGACTGAGACATGTCCCATATCACAGTCAGGCATCAGACTACACAGTGAATTGGGCCACTACATGTAGGGTTAGTGTGTGAGTGATAAATATGATGATGGGTTTTGTTCGCACAGTCCATATACTGTACTATTAATTAGGCTTACCATAATGTAACTGTTTCTGTGTTGAGATTGGTTGTGGGTATGCACTTTCACACTGGTGTCTGTTACCCAGTGCTGTTACATGCTTGCTATATTTGCAATTACATGTGTATTCCCCCTTAGGAAAATTGGGTTGGTGCTGTGGCAGTCTGTCTGTAGTTTAAACAGTGCTTGGTGACATGCCTAGCAGCTCAGTGTATTTACCTAGTGTGATGTTATGTCCAGAAATTTGTCAGATGTACTGTTGACTGGCCACCATATGTGTTGTTTATTTCTGACAAAGCAGTGGGATGCTGTGAAGATGTATGTCACTAACTAGTGGGAAGTATGTGGGTGTGGGACCTCTGCTCCTCCAGTTAATATGTGTTAGGACAGACAGGAGGATGTGAATGCATCAACTGTGTGAGCTTATCTATTCCAGTATTCATGATATAACCCCATTTTCATAGCTGTAAACATCCCCTTTGTCAGGCTTGGACCACACGTCTTGCAATAAGGAGTTCTGTGTATACCTCTTGACTGACCTGATTGTTTCAGACTGTCCACGTGTATTGGTCATATTTCTGCTGTATTCTACAGGATCATTACTGTGATTTGTGTGGTACTTTACTATAATGATTTTATGATGTCTGTCAGTAACTTATGGCGTACATATCAGTTTCAGAAGAGCCTTCCTTCACAACATGTTTGTTGACACAACCCCTGTTACTGTAGCAACATTCTACATTTATAACTGCAATACTTACATTACGTTCCCTTGCACTAAGAGGTTGAGAGTTATGATGCTGAGGTATGACTCTACTACATGTTATGGGCATATGTTTTATATATATATATATATATATATATATATATATATCCATATCCTTATGTGTAAACATGAGTGTTATATATACCTTCTCAGATGTATCCCAGCATATTTATCTGATATGCGCATATTTAGATATAAAAACATGACTGATTCAACACTATCTTCACTAACAAGTAGTAAACAATTGTAGTAGTCAAAGAAGTTGTTATCTGCTGTTCAGTACATGTACTGAATGATATATTTGAAAAGGCAACATATTTTTATAGCTCAGATGGCTTAGTGGTTAAGTGCTATGATGGTAGTCTAGAGGGTCCTGGGTTCAAAACCTGCAAGGGCTGTTTATTTTGTTGCTAGGCAGAACAAGAACTGTTGGCTACAGTGTGGCTAAGGCAGTTTTGAGCAGCTTTAAGTGTATTTGCGTGGGTTTGTGTGACGGTAAGCAGTGCTAACGTATGGTTAAATTAATATGTGCTTACACTGTGTAGGCTTCACTTACCAGTGCACAAATCTGCTTAACATTTACATTTAAGCAATGCTTACACCTGCTAATCATAGCTCAGCCCTGGTAACCAGTGATCACATTCCAGTCTGATAAAATAGCAGGGTAATGACATCTTTAATAAGTGTATTTAATTCCAGGTACATAACATGCTTCTATGTGCTGTCATTACAGTAGCAAGGGGTGTGAGTATTCTGTATGGGACACCTGAGTATACATGGCTAGTACCACAATTTTTTCACTTTGTATGTGTTTCATACTTGGGTAGTATCCCAGGTTATATGCAGTTACACTTGTATGTAGTGCATCATTACATTACTACTTTTAACAGTGCGTTTCCAAGTAAGAGTAGATTGCAGATTGTAGTACTGGAAGCATACGCCCTGCATGCAAAGCTGCACTCTGAGTACTGACTATTGTGTTTTTGGTGTTTGAGCTGTATGTTTTTAAGTATCTCCTATTGGATATTGATCTGATATATTGATATTAACTGTAGACTACTATGTTTTTAGGACATGTCATTGAGGACTACTGTCATATAGTAATGGCATACCTATCAGTTTCAGATATCTGTCTGTCAAAACATTCATCCTAATGCATAACCTGTTGGCTAGCTAATTTTTGTCTGTCCTCTGCACAGATGTGCAAATGTTAGGTATCCATCTTGGCTGCTTACAGGCAATCTCAAATTGACTGACACTGACATGTCTGCCCAGCTGTGTTATGAATGCCACAGCTAGGAAACCCCACTCTGTATGCACCACATGCAATGGATACCTCAACCTGTAATCACAATCAACAGAACATGTTTGGGTACAGGCCCCTAACCCAGACACTGGCCATGTTATGTAATATATGTTGCATACATGTCAACTGGAGCACCTCACTGGCCCTCTTCAAGAGAAAACCAGATGATTGGATGTTGAATTTAACTGTCACCCTGGGGATCACTCAAGTGGCATTGGTTGATAGATGGCCTGCTGACAAATGACAGGTGGCATGATACCAGTGTACCCACATGCCCTACTCTTCTCATCTCTCCATGGACAGTAGCCTGGTACACACCTAGCAA
This sequence comes from Protopterus annectens, assembly GCF_019279795.1. NCBI lineage: Eukaryota > Metazoa > Chordata > Ceratodontiformes > Protopteridae > Protopterus > Protopterus annectens. Next base: position 1,936,162,492 of record NC_056733.1, read on the forward strand.
CACCTGCACCTATGGACCTCAGTACTGACAAATGTGTCTGTGTGCATTACTGAGAATAACAGTGTCTGTGTGCTTGCAAACTTGTAATTGAAAATACTCTGAGGGCCTTCTCACCCACTACACCCCCATTGCTGTATTTATTTAGAAACGGCTGCTGCTGTAATTCACATTAAATGTATCTTGTTACACTCTTCACCCTATGGGCTACCTGGAGCTTGCAGTACCAGCATAACACTGTTCTACAAATGGGTAGATAGGTGTGGATTACCCTCTGAGTCCTGGCAAATGTATGTGTGTGTGTGTATATGCATGTGCAATTGTATGTGAGGGTGTATATTTGTAGGAGACAGCATTTTGAGGCCACTTTCTCCAAATATACTAACCCTTGCCATACATTATAAGGGGTGGTGATGTTGCTGACATTAGGAGAGCCATGACAAACCCTCACCATACTATCCCTGTAGCATGTGCAATAAATGCATATCCCTGCAGTAGCACTGATTAGATAGACAAAGGTTTGTATTGCAGTCCTGGTCAATGTGTGATTGTGGGTATGTCAGAGCATTATCATGGGTTTCAGTGAGTACTATATCCAATGTGGGGTGTGGTTGCTGGGTATACTGTCTTAACACCATGGTACCCCCAGTACATGTCCCAAGGTCAACTGTATGAGGACCGCTGTCACCATCAACCATACAGGTAACTGATGACACTATCCAGCCCAATGATGCATGTGCTGTGTACAAAAACTCTGTAACAGTATGGACTCGCTGACAAGGTAGCTACCACTGCTAAACCCAGGTCTGTCAAATGTGTCTATGACTGTACGTGTTTGCAATGTGTATATGTCAGTAAGTCATACTATGTATTGTTCATTAACACCCACTACATCCCCCATTACCATACTGTACAAGGCCTGGTGATGTTCTTCAGTTAACAGGAAGCTCTGGCCTCACCTCACCCCACCCTACAAGCTCTTCGGTGTGTTCAATTAAGATCACATTAGTAGCAATAAGTACCTAGGTAGGGGTTCTACTCTCAGTGTTGCCAAGTAAGTGTGTGTGTGTGTGTATGTGAAGGGAATCTACTTCAGTTTGCAGAAAATATATTTCCCAGGAGATCATTTGCCTGAGAACTAACTGCAAAAGGTAACATTTCAAAGCAATAATCTTGTGGAAATTAATTCCATCAAAACTAGTAGTGGGTGTGTAAATGCCCTCTTTACCACTGTACAGCTGTACAGTGATACTGAAGATGGTTTATATAGATGGGTGTGGTTGTTGTGGGCACAGCCACCCATACTGGGGCCATTGTTGTACGTATCCCCCTGCTTAGCATGCTATTATAGTGTATAGCTTATTTTAAGAGGTTAAGTAGTTGTTAATTACACCATGTGTGGTTCTACACCATCCCACACTCTCCAAAGTGGGGGTCTGTGCCCCCCACACCAGCAGACCTATGTTTACCAACTCCAGAATTGTACTACATTGAGGAAAGGACATATACCCTGCCAGTACCATTGTCAATGACATTAAACTGGCGGACTGATTATTTTCTGATATGATGTTTTGGCAATTTGGTCCTGGTGGAATTACATAGGCCAAAATGAGTTCACTGTAAAATGAAGTACATCCATGTGAACAGTATTCTCTGCATATTGCATCAACACAAAAGCCTCTGTGTGTGTATTCACAAACATTTGGTGTGTGCCATCGAGTACACTTACCATTGTCTACTGTAGAAGAACTGCTTACATCAGCCACCATACACTCACCTGTATACACCCCTCAGATCTATCAGCCATGTGGCACATGCATTTACTGTAAATCAGAAAAAACACAAAATAAAAAGAATAAGATATACCAGACCATGGCTGATAAAATCCATCAAACAATTTAATCCAAGTAAAAAGGTGAGCGCTTTCGCAGCCAAAGCTGCTTCATCAGACAATACATTACATCATTTCCCCAATTCTTATACAAAGCTCCAACCAACCAATAAGAATTCGGGAAATGATGTATTGTATTGTCTGATGAAGCAGCTTTGACTGCAAAAGTGCTCACCTTTTTACTTGGATTAAATTGTTTGATAATTTTATCAGCCATGGTCTGTTTTCTCCTATTCTTTTTATTTTGTGTTGTTGCTGTGTTGGGAGACAAGTTTACCTAAACCACTTTACTCTTCTGCAGAACTATTATACAGACCTGTTACTTGTGTTCATCTGTACCCAGGATATGACACAGTCATTGTGTCACCACAGTGCCACACCCCTTGTAGGAAAGGACAACAGACCAACATCCTGCTGAAACATAGACACGCACAACACAAAAAGAATACATTATGGAGCCACAATCAGTCAGTGTTCATAACAGCTATAATACATCATGGCTGGACAGCTACACCCCCTGACATGTAAGCATTAATCATTCCAGCTGACAACATGTTAAACAGCATTATATTGCTAAACCTTAGTACATTCACCCTGGGCATCAGAACTATATTAGCATGTCCTTGCATCAATGGTATGGATGGCAGGGATGTGGCACAGGTATCATCATATGCACAGGGTGTGTTTTGGGTTTGCCAGAGGCCTAGGTGGAGCCATTTGATTGACATCTTGTGTGTGGTTAATGGGTTCTTTATTAAATGGCCTATGCAGACATGGTGTGGGTAGGTATGGAGGTGCCCCAGCTGTTTTGGTGATGTGTGTGTGTGTGTGTGTGTGTGTGTGTGTGTGTGTGTGTGTGTGTGTGTGTGTGTGTGTATGCACACAGTTCTGCCATGTGGCTGCCCTATACAGGAGTATGTTGGACAGCTGCAGACCATACATGGCAATGTGTACAGTTCACTGTGTCTGGCCACGGGCATGTGAACTCTGTCTGCCAGGGGTTGCACGGGAACTACCAGGTAGAAGCCCAGATATGGTACTCTCCCCTGAAGAAGACAATTGTCCACTGGATCCGCATCCCTGTTGGGACCAGCCAGGACCACGTGCATGTGGCCTGTAGCATTGTGGTGTGGACAGCACCCCCCCTGCAGTTCTGATGCTGGTATTGCCACTACAGAAGTGGCTGTAAGATGTTGCACAGCCACATAGACCTCCACGTGTTTGTGTTGCTGACCTACATCCATGTGGCTGATGCCCTACTCCCACCAAATGCTCTACCACAGACACCACATGGTCGAGGATTTCCACCATCTCACCCAACCATCTATCCATAACCTCTGCAAAATACTGGTGGGCACCTGCAAGATCACGGATGTTGTCACATACAGCAGGAAGAGTAGCCCTCTGCAGCCTCAAACTATCTCTGTTGTAATGTTCCATACATGCCTGTGCCTCCATGATTGCTTGAAACATGCATCTGGTGACACCTGCTGTGGCACTTCTGCCAGGGGCATGATGGCCAGCAACCCTCCAATGAGTACCCCTGTACATCTGCCTGAGTGGGACCTCACCGATCATCTAGCTATGACTGCTTTGTACAGGCACACTTGCCATAGTCACCACACTTTCCTGTCCCATGCCACCACCCACTAACTGTCCCTCATCTATGGCCACTGGTGATGGGGTATGTATGGGCATTGTGACTGTGTGGATAAAAGTGGGATGTCAACCCATGGCACAGATTCAGCCCCTGACAACCCTGCCTGTGCCTCACTGTGCCTATCATCATTGTCAGAGTCTGTATGGACACTAACATCAGTTTGCCTGCAGGAGGGATCCTGACCCACTGCACCACCTGTGAGGATAGACAAGAAATGTAAATTAAGACCTGTAGATTATGGTTCACCTCTACACACATACACACACACACACACACACACACACACACACACACACACACACACACACACACACACACACACTTACAGGTGAGGTGGCATCAACATATTACACACACCTCGCATTACCCAACAGTCAACATGCATGACATATGGCACTCAACAGCATGCACTACAGCCATACTCAATCCTTGTTACCAACATTATACATCTCTGTGATGCATGAGTTGTGTTAGTAAGTGATGCTTCTTTCCCTGGAACACACTGCACCCATGAACACAGTAGCACTGTGTACCTGTACAGCACACTGGCATGTATTGTGTACCATACCTCACAAGTGTACACACAATTGCTGAATGTGTATATGTGTGGCAGTTATGTTTGTTCTGTTGCTCACAGCCTCTATGTGTTTGTCTGACACATACCTGGGATGATATGAGGACTGATGTCAATAATTAATGCCTGACCTTTGATTTGCAGATCTCATCATCATCAGTGCATGTATGTGCAATAAAATCCAGTTACACTGACAACCTTCAAAGCTTAATATGGAAATGAGGAGTGTTCACACCCTTGTTGACATTCTAGCCTCTTCTATGATATGCAATGGTGCCACAATACTGCATTTCTTAACATTACATACACCTGCTATGTGACATATGACCTGTACAATCCAATGCAGTATCAAACAAATGTGTTAGTCCTGCAGATGCTGAATGAGATGCATACAATATGTGGTTTGCATAAGTGTGCACACCCTTAACACAATGGCTTGTTGAAGCACATGTTAAGTGAACTACAGCAGTCACTATTCCTGGAAGGGATATACTAGCATTGCCCATCTTCACTTGCCATTATTTGGTCACTCTGCCCTACAAATGTCCCCCAACTCTGCCAGATTGCAAGGTCAGCTGATGTGCACAGCCCTTGGAGGTCACACAGTGGCTTCTTTATTGCTGTAGAGTCAGGTTATGTCTGGCACAATTCATAACCTTGACTGTGTTCAGATACAGCCATTTTTAGCAAGCTTTGGATGTATGCTTCATTTCACTGTTGTGTTTCAAGCTGATACCCCTCCCCATCCTCAGCCTTATTGCAAATGCTTAACAAGTATGGACCACACATGAGTGTGCATTTTACAGTGTTCCAAATTCCAAACACCATGTCTACCAGCCTAGTTCCAGCTAATGAACAGCAAATCTAAAGGTGTACACTGGCACCAGCAAGCTAAAAATTGGGGATGGTGGCCCTGAGTTGGAATGAGGTGTTGCTTGTGCACCACACCCATATTTATGAATACTGTCTGTAGGTTTGAGTCTTGGTCTCATGACAAGATTACACATTGCAACACATGCCTTTGGGAGACTTGATGTTATGCTTATGCTACCTGTAGAGAGCCCTGAATGATGTTTCATGTGGGACAACTCTTCCATTTGATTACCCTAACCCATAGGCCACACGTATGCAGAATCCAGGCAATTGTCGACACAGGTACTGCACAGGCATTACTTGCTAGACATTCCTGCAAGTTCCTCAGTGTTGCTGCATGTTTCTGGGCAGCCTCCATGACCAGTTTGCAACATGTTTTATCATGTGCTTTGGATGGGAATCTGTTTATTTTCTATATCAATGCTGTCCCATACTTCATACACACGTACATGACTGTCTGCACTGTTTGCCATGGTATATGCAATGGTGAGGTAAGGCTACTTTTCCCACTTCTGAGTGCTACATTTCAGATATGGGATCCATTTCATGGTTTGTAAGATGTCTGCAAGCCTTGGCTGCCTCTGTTGCAGGTGAGTGGGCAAATGTAATGGACATACTTCTTGGACAGCAGACCATTATGTGGTGTGACATTGAGGCCTTGTACTTGATGGCAGGTGTGTACTCAAGAAGAGTAAATGCTGTCAGTACATCACAAACTGCTTCCACTCCAAAGTAATTTACACCAGTCTTTCTTAACCATTTTGAGAATCATAGCACCTTAGCTTACATACATCTGCTGATTACTAAATGTATCACTTGTTTTTTTTTCTGAAAAATCTGAAAATAATGTCACTGTCCACTTTATTTTTATTTTAAGTTGTATGAAATGTATTATTGTTTGCACCTTGGAGCTTTTCTCCCCGGGCCTCCCCTGAAAATGGACAAGTATCCAGTCGGACTATCCCGGTCAACAAATGTAAAATAAAATAAATAAAATAAAATAAATAAATATGTTATCTGGAGTGTGTGCACACATATGCTTCCAGTGTTTGTTAAGGTTTGTATTCCCCATATTTGTTGTCCTAACATAGGATTCCATATTACACATTCATTGCTCATATTAGGATCACATTATAGGTTGTAAATGGTGTGGAATGTGGTATTGTGGTTTGCATTGTTTATACCAGGAACAGTTGCCATTGTAATAGTGATGTATACACTGTTGTAGCCACTGTATAAGGATAATGTTTCAGACATGTCCCTATTGTAGGCCATTTGTCCCACCATTATGTTCATCTCTGCCCACACATCTTGCACTGACAGGTTGTTAGTTATACTACAGGACTCTTACATACCCTACAGATATGCCACCATGATGACCACTCTGATGCAGTGCAGTTAACAGCAACAAAAAATGAACATGTACAGCATGCATTACGGGTAAGTGTGTTAAATGTGTGCATGGCAAATAGCATGGCCGGTGTATTGGCAAACCTGAACAAAATAACTCCATACTCACCAACTACAGGTTGCTGTCCCAGTTGTATACCAGAGGGACCTAAATAGTTGTGTGAGAGAAGTAATGTCAGTAGCCACACCTGTGGCATTGGTACAGGGTGGGAGCAGCATTTCAGCACATCAATAGTACAAATGCACAATACTAGAGATTATGCACATGTGTTCATTACTGCACTGCAGCAACAGACTACTTTATCTGACATATGCATGTAGATACTTTACAGATGAAAATGGATAAGCAACAGTGGCCTAGTAATGTGCCCTGGGGCCTTACCTGCATGCTCCTCATCTATTGTGTGGGTGGTACTCACCTCCACAATGCTGTCTTCAGCCTGCTGGCTTGTCTGGTGGGTGGGTGCCCCAAGGTTGGCAAGGAGCTCCTCAGCATGTGTCAGTGGAGGCTGGATGGCTTGATCCCCACCCATGGCTAGCTGGTCCCTCCTAACTGCAGCAGCATGCTGAAAGGCATGGCAGATTATATCTGTGCACCGATGCCGCACCTGCTCATAATTTTGGTTGTGCAGGCTGACAACCTTTACCTGTGGACAAGCTCGTTCCACAGGGCAGTCCTCTCTTGCAGATCCTCGGCCCTGTGGCAGAATAGTATGGCATGATGCTGGATGAGGAATTGGATGATTGTGTCATTTTCAAGGTTCGTGAATTCTGGCAAACATTCCCGGGGCATTGTACCTGGAAGACGTAAACAGAAAAAAAGGTCACATAACCTCATACAGTTGTCTATGTGCACATCAACAGTGGCTATTACTTGCAAATAATCCTGACTATACCATAAAACTGTAAGCTTTCATGGCTTTTACATCCTGCATTACACTCTTGGTCCTGACCTGTCCAGTTCCCCCAGTGTTGGACATCTAATGGCATACTCCGCGATTCTCCATTCATTTCTGTGTAGAGGGATGACAGTGGCCATTTTCCATGTGGATTGTGTGTGGATGGTGGCATGTCTGTGTTTGACTGGAGTGTGTGACGGAACTGTGAGCACATGCCTGAGTTCATTTAGGAGGCAAACTGTGATGTTCTCATGCCACATGGAGACTTGCTGTTGTTGCCATCAGTCGGCATTATGTCCCTGCTCACCACTAATGTGGGCAGGAGTGTGGTTGATGTGCATATCCCCCTGTACTGATGTTGTGGACAGGTTACCACTGTTCCCACCTATTCTGTCTGATGCAGATTGCCTGTATCCATGGCATGTGTGTTTGAGTTGTGCTTCACCCCCAGTACAGATTGACTTGTATCTCTGATTACTACCTGATAAGCATGCCTACTGTAGTACTCATATCAGTGTCATGGCAATGCAACAATCAGTAGCAGTACACATTTTATTTTGGTCTATGCAGTGACAGTGATATTACACACATGTACAACATGCACATCCTATTTTCTGGACTGCTTATGACCCATGTTATTACTTCTGTGCCTTTCAGCTGAACATACACATACATACACATGCTCAGGGGATATCTGGTATGCATTTGTGTTCTATGTCAGTATGGCACACTATATTTACAGTCTTGCAGCTCAGTCATATGTCTCAACCTGTTATACCAGAACTTCTGGGCATTGGTCCACATCACTGGGTAATAAAACAGGAAAATAAATTTTGATAAAGTATTAATGTAGCTGCCATAACACAAGTATATATATATGTAGATATACTCTCTTTATATATATATATATATATATATATATATATATATATATATATATATATATATAAGTATTTATATATATATATATCTATATATATATATCTATATCTATATATATATATATATATATATATATATATATATATATATATATATGTGTGTGTGTGTGTGTGTGTGTAACATTAGATTGTTTAGTGCTTCCACATTGTATATTCCCTATGGTAGACTGACTGTTCTGCATGACATGTTAGAGAAATCTAGGGACCCAAGTAGATAGTCAGCTTTCCTTTGATAACCATGTTGCCAAGGTGGTTAGAAAATCCTTCTATGTGACCCATCTGATCACGAAAGGGTTCGCATCAAGATCTAAGGATGTAATGGTGCCCTTCTACTCTTCCCTCATCAGACCCATTATTGAGTACAATGCACCAATTGGAATGTACCTGGCTAGACATCTCCAGCAGCTGGAGAGACCACAAAGGTACCTAACCAAGAGGATTACTGGCCTCAAACAGTTGCCCTATGCAGCACGATTGAAAAAGCTAAGACTGTTCTCTGTTGCATACCGCTTTCTCAGAGGCGATCTCTGTCTAACGTGCAGAGCCATGTCCAACCCAGAATTGTTGAACATGCTCAATCTTTGCAAAACCAAATCAACTCAAGCTACATGCTCTAGGGACATAAACCTCAACACAACAATGAATAGAACATGCTGGAGGGATAGA
>NC_056733.1:1936173902-1936197138 GCF_019279795.1 Protopterus annectens
TTTAGACCAGATTACATGTGTCCAGTGGATATGTGCAAAATGGACAGCTATGTATGGGGTGACATTTTTGGGGGGGACAGATTGCCCTTTTTTTAAGGTGAGAGTGGGATGTTAGGGATAGATAGTAGGTATATTTGGGGAGGTAGGTTGGGTAGGAAGACAGACAAGACAGACAACACAGCATACAGGGGCAGTATATGACACATGTGGGGGGATAAAAACCTTGGACGGGGAGAGGTTTTTGGAAATTGGAAGCCCATGAGCCCCAAATGGAAATAGTGGGACTGAGATCCCCACCCATGGGCAGTCACCACTGCACCTTCAGGCCCCGAAGGTGGCTGTGCTGGGGGCTGAGTAGGATGGCAGGATGACCCTCTAATTGTACCACGTGGTCCTCAAACTGGTGTGGCTGATCTCCATACTCATTTTGGAGGTCGCTATGCACCAAACCCCGGACCTGGCTTTGGGTTACAGTATCCTGTCCACGCCCACTCCCGGGGGGGGGACAAGCCTCATCACCTGAGGTGGTTCCACCCATAGGTGATGCAGGAGCACCAGATGAGTAGATCCCATGGTGGGTCCCAGATGTTCTGGGCCCGGTGCCACGGCCAGATGAGATGGGAGAGGTGGGTCCGCTGGGACCTCCCTTCCCAAACTTGCTATGGTGTTACAGTTTTAGAATGTATGTGGGTTAGTAATAGTCAATACAATCCAGGATTAGTTATAACAGCATGCATAGGTATTCCCATTAAACCAAAACAACAGATTTGGAACAGTTGCATAGCAAACAGAACACATGCATATATGGAACCACAGTGGCCATTACAACATCATGCAGGTTCCAGTGATAGCAACAGGTCACCAATGATAGTATTTCAACATGGAACATTAATAGAAACACATTTCAATATTTTTTGAACAATAGGACATATGTTCCAAGAGTAGCTTTGGTGTAAAACATACCCATTGATTTGTGTGTTTAGATTATTGTTGCACATATGGTGGGGGTGTCAATTAACAACTTGTATATCCTTTCAGTACTGACATTTTTAATGTTCACTGCTCTAATCATTACTCTACAGGTATTATTAGAATACCCTATGGCCTTGGTTTGCACAGTGGTATGTTTGTACACAGTGTATACTTCAACTGTCTTATAGCTACATTCTACTTCTCTCACCTGGTAGAACTGTGGGGGGGGATGTTTGTTAATACTACCCAACTGTTTCTACACATATTCCAAGATTCTTAGTTAAAATTTTATGCATACAGCTTACTACCACTCCTGGGATTCGAACCATGGCTGTGTGTGCTAAAAATACAACAATTTTGTATTTCATCAGAGTGAACTATTGAGAAAGTGCTGTCTCTTTCTTCAGTGTTTTCTGTCTAAGTCTCTCTTGGTTGTACAATCTGACCTTGTAATTACAACATTCTTATACATACAGACATTCCTAGACATATTTTTTATGTACACAGTGTGAGAAATAGTTGACACAACAAAACTATTTGCATATCAGATCTTGGTGAATGCAAAATGTGAGGCCATACAATACTAAAGTAAACACAACCAGTGCAGGATTTAGAACTTTATTGCCAGACACTTGCACTTTTATTTAAATCTGACCTATATGGGACTATTACTGTCATATTGTCTGGATTATTCAGTAGAAACCATACACATTTTTATAGTGCCAGGTGACATTTCACTCCTTTATATTTATTTGGTATGACTACTACAGGCAGGATTGTTACTCACCAGCCTCACGATTCAATCTTTGCAACCTGCCTGCATGGGCTTCCTGGTTCACAGCCCACTCAGCTGCAGCTGTAATGAAAATAGAGAAACATTTATGCATACCTATCCATCACATACACAGGCTGGACTTTGGTAAACAATTATTGCTATGAATACTTTCACACTGCTGGGACATCTCCCCTGTCACTTGCTTCTTGGACCCACTTTTCCAAGAGCTCCATCTTCCTCCGTTTCAAGTCGGTATAGTGGTGCCGGACCTGCTTACCAGTCCAATGGATACCAGTGGCACTGTTGAGATCATGGCCGAGACTTTCCCAGGCTTCTGATTTATATTGGGAGCCCTGGTACTGGTCCTGCAGCAGTCTCATGTCATAATTTTTTACCAGGAGGCCTACCATGACCTTGGACTCCTGTATGCCCCAGCGCTGCGCCCGAAAGCACATGCCCTCTCCAACACCTGCCATACTGCCTACAGTAGAGAGCTACAACCAGGTATGAGCTGTATTCCCGCCTGCAGGGTTTAAATATGGCTGATTGCCCACCCTTTGCCATGATTGGATTGTTTTGAAAATATTCAGCTAAGCTAAGCTATAGACAAACCTGCTTAGCTAAAGTTGGCAGTGCTTAAAGGGGAAGGTTCAGCATTGCTTACTAATGGGCAAATCCACTTAGCTGGGCTATTCTTTGCTTAGTATTCATATGTACACAATGCTTACACCCAGTCAACATAGCTGTGCAATGCTTAGCATTGCTTATGCTTTATTATACTGGTCTACCACCTGTATGGGATTGATTCATCATTCATTACATAATATAGATTTATTTACCTTCCCTGACATCCCCAATGTGGTGTGATTAATTTATTCTTGTGTGAATATACTGTATGGGGCACTTGTGTTTATATGGGGGTTTCACTAATTTATTACACTGACACCTCACATCTGGGCCTAATACACTACTCTAGTTGTGAAAAATTATTTACTTCTTACATAAATATACAAAAAAATTAAATTTTAATGTTTACACATACAAAATTGAAACAGCTTTGGTGAGGCTCAAACCATGAATGATTACATGAAAGGCATACACTCTAACTGCTACACTATTGCACTTATGTGTATGCTGGATGTCTATTGCTTTTTAACTTATCATGCCATTTCAGCTGGGCTAAGCATAGGTAAGCAATGAGCACACCTGGGCAGCTATGCTTAAACTTTATTACATATATAAAAAAATAATTTATTTGTTGTGTTTTTTTTATTTGTAACCCTCAGAATATCCATGATAATGCTGGACCTGTTATTTTATTAACTTTCTGCTTTGTAGGGATATTTGTCCCTTCTGGCTTTGTCCAGATTCCTTACTCTGATGGGTTGGGAGCTGTGCGCTATGTGCTTATGCTAAACCTGTTATTCTATTAACTTTTGACTCAGTAGGGATGATTGTCCATTATGGCTTTGTCTAGATGTCTTACTCTAACTGATTGGGGGTGTTACGAGCATTCTCGCTCATTTTAAATTACCGAATGGCAATTCTGTATTGTGAGAGCTCTGTTCTTAGACACACCTCCTGCGCTTGTGCACAGAAACATGTCCGTTTTACAGCACAGCAGTACGCTTTCATACATATGCATGGCGTGCCTCCATGCTGCACAGAAATGGTCATGTGTGTGTGTGTGTGTGTGTGTGTGTGTGTGTGTGTGTGTGTGTGTGTGTGTGTGTGTGTGTGTGTGTGTGTGTGTGTGCGTGCGTGTGTGTGTGTCTGTTTTTGTGTATTTTTAAATCTATATATATAGATAGAAATCAATGGTGCCATTTGTTTGCCAAGAGGGAGTTTGGTTACTTGATCAAGTATACATATAGTCAACAGGTTTGTGAGATCGACAATCTTCAGTTAGGAGAATATTCACTTTCCCCAGGGATGTGCGATCTTGGAGTTACCATATATAATTAGTAGGGAGTATTTGTGAAGACAGGATATTGTTTTGTTTTTATTTTTTTAATTAATATGTGCGTGCACCGAGAAACAACACTGGCATATACATACTAGGAAGAGGATGTTACCATTTTCAAGAGAGAGTGGTTTACTTTCAGGATGATGACATTCATGTTAGTCAACTAACTGAAGGTAAATCATATATACATATACATGCACACACACACACACACACACACACACACACACACACACACATATATATATATATATATATATATATATATAGCTTATTTATATGCAGCTTATACAGTGTGTGTGTGTGTGTGTGTGTGTGTGTGTGTATATATATATATATATATATATACACACACACACACACACACAGACACACATATATATATATATATATATATATATATATATATATATATATATATATAAATATATCATTTTGAAACATCAAAATGTCAATGACAGTGTGAACATTGATACTGTAATACACATGCTGACAAACAACTTCATAGCATGCAAAATTTTACTAAAAGCCATAATTTTTGGTTTTAAAGTTTGGAGCATAAGTGCATTAATACACTTAGGAAACAAAGACTTTTATGAAGTTACTTTTGAAACTTTTACTTTACTTGATAAATTTATGAATGAAGAGGAGAAAAAGATCCCATTCATCCCATAGAATGAATACATTTTTCAGATCTTGGGACAAATGGTACAGAAATAAATAAATGTGCAATTCGAAACATCTGACTTACAGGGACTAAAGTTGATGCTTTTTTTTATTTCTGTCTGTAATAAGTTGCATAAGTATAAAAAAAAGGTATGATGAAAGAATTGTTTGGATTGGGGGTTGGATGGTGCAGTTGACACTAGATATGCATGAAGGAAAAATGCAGCATATTTTAAATGTTATATATGTGAATGGGAAATGAGGAGCAGTCGAAAGGATTTTTTTGTATAGATGAGAAGCACTTGATACAAGAATGTGGTAAAAGAAAATATGGTCAATGCAGAAAAGGGGACTGCCCAAAACATTGCAGGCCTAAATGTAGAAAATGCAACAAATTTGGACATTTTTGGTCTGATCCTCCTTTACTAGAAAGAAATGTTAGAAGAATAATAGAATATTTCAGAAGAAATACCATTTGAGGATAATATAACTGAAGATGCTGGTGGAGAAAACAATATGGGGGAGATAACTATAGAGGAAAATGTACCTAGTATGCAGAAGAATGATTTGGATGAGATAGGAAGTGTTTTATAAACAGAAGGTATTACAGTGCAAGATAAAAACAGATGTGTGACAGTAGGAAGTAAATGTGGAAATTCTGAGACAGTAGAAGAGCAAGATGAAATTTATCTTAAATAATTTAAGGGATAGTGCTGAGAAGGAACATTATAATAAAACTGGAAATAAAAAAACACAAGAAAGGAAATGTATGATTTAAAAACATTGCCACTAAATGTAAACAACATTCAAAATGATATTAAGATGGTATCAGATGTATGGTAGTTACTCAATGGTGCAAAATAATATGGATGTTATATGCCTGTTAAATACAAGTATGAATGAAGAAAAAAAGGAAAGTAATTGAGACAGCATTGGGTAAAAAATTATATAGTCAGTGGGATATGTGTTTAGGAGTAGATTATTTTTTTTAAATGAAGAGATAAGAATACTGGATGTGTCGGTAGTAGTACTGGAAAGACTAGTGGTATATGATATAAAAAGGGAAGTTTGTGCATGGATATGTGCAGTTTATGCATACACCTATATAAATGAGAGGAGAAAAATGTTTGAGGAAATTAAAATCTTGTTCTGTTACTATTTCATTTAGTATGGTGGGATATTTTAAATGCAATTTGAGAAGGGAGAGGATAAAAAAACACAAGTGTCCAGATTCCATAATCTGGTTGTGGACAGCACAATGCACCAAATGAAGACTTCAGACCACCAGCTATGGGTGTGATTTTAGAAAGCATGTTGCAAGTATTCTGAGTATTTAATTATACAGAGTAGAATAATTACTGATTCCTCACATGCTTGCTGGATTCCAAAACATATTGTGCATGCACAACACAACTTGAATGTGACAGATTGCTACACCTACTATTTCTGAAACCCTTTGTGAATCCCATATTGTAACTCAAGGAACAGAAGCTATTCCCACAGAATCATACAGAATCCATAACAATACTGAAAATAAATAAATACATAAATAAATAAATAAATAAATAAAACCTACCTGTAGTGAATAAACTGCAACAGATTCTGGTACTACAAGCTATGGAGTAGGATCTGGCTGTGTATCCTAGAAGGCAGCTAGCTAGACAGAGAAACAGGCTACAATTAAGCCAACTCTCAGATCAAGAAATCATTGACAGGTACTGCCTAGATAGACAGCTGGTGCAAGCTGTGTGCAACATGTGTGCCCCAAAAATATCTGTGTAGACATTGCAAGGCAACCCATCCCTCTTTGAAAGAAAAGTGTGTGTGAGCCTAGGTGTACCGGCATCTGCGACATTCCAACCACTTATATGAGATGCTGTAGAAGTGCAGTTGTATCCTGTCAAAATTCTTGGTAGCAATGTGCAAAAAGGTAAAAGAACACATGCACTTTCCATCTACCTCTGTGGAGTGGTGAACTGTTATGCACCAGTTCTATAACCTCACAATCATCCCTCATGTACTTGGAGCAATGCACTGCACCCACATCCCTGTTAAGACCAGAAACAGACTGATACACCAAAAGAAAGGACTGGCCATGCCAGAACTGCCAGGTGGCATGTGCAGTAAATGGCAGCATAACAAACTTCATGGTTGTGCACTCTGGAAGTGTCCATAATGTTGTCATATAGAGAGAGAATGGGGTCAGAGAGCTGCATTCCAGAAAGGTGAAATACCTGAGAGAATACTGTTGGGTAAGTACAGGAACACAGTTAGGATGTAAGCTAAATACATCACTGCCAAAATTATCCATGATGACAATATATATGTTTGCACTCCCTGCAACAGGTGACTTTGGTTATCCACTCGAGCAGTGGCTAATGACCCTATACAGGGAACTATCAATCCCTGCAGAGAAGTCCTATAGTAGAGTGCATGCAACAGCTCTAAATACCACAGATCGTGCCTCTGCTGAACTGAAAGCCAGGTTCAGATGTCTGGACAAATCCAGAGTGCACTTCAAAACACACCTGAAAATGCAACACAGATGATTACTGTGTGCCCATGTTACACAATATGCTAACAACAACACATGGTGGTCTTCTAGATGCAAGTGTGGGTGAACTACACCAAGAATTCCAGAGGTCTGAAGATGACATTCCGCAACTATCAAAGGAGGCGCATGAGGACACAGGGGGCAGAAGAATACAACCACAAGTCCAGGCTCAGGTGACAGACAGCATTTGACACAAACTTTTGAGTTATGACAAGTCACATGTACAGAAGTACACACATTGACATTGATGTTCAGGTGTTTCCCCACCACACTAGAACAGATTGCATCTAATGGCAATTGCCAACTAGATGTGTACACTGAGCATTAGACATAAAACATAATTCTAACATATAACAGTATGAACATCAATAGACCATCAACTCAGGCCACAGGTGACACAGGTATGCATATAGACTCATACTACTGTATGTGTGAATGGACTTACCTCTGTGAATTCCATTCTTATATGTCCACTATCAAAAGATGCAAACAGAAAACAAAATCAGGACTTACTGCAGAACTGTTGTTGATATCACAAGCAACATATATTAATATAAAATATGGATAAAGAACAATGTACTAAATGGAGTCATCTGTGGCTATTAAAAATATCAGACACCTGTGGCATCAGACTTCACAGCAACCAGATACAGATGACATCATCAGTGGTCTGCACAGTCATCATCATCACAATGGGTTGAGACTGACAATACAGACATAGTGGATCAACTGTCAGTGTTACACTAACACAGTTATCCTGTCTGCCCTCATCATGTATGGAAACACTTGGTCCAGGTTTCTGCACAGAGGACACTGATGGGGTGATGCCAGCATGTGGAGACACACTGTGGGAAGGAGCACGAGTGTGAGTTTACTGGTTGTGACTGCTGGTCCCACGCTGGGTTGGCCAGCAGTAGAAGTCTGTGCACATTACAGCATAGATATTGATGTTCAGTGGACAAAGGTTGGTCTTCTGAGAGGGGCCTGCTTCTCCCATATGGCACTTGGCTAAGCACAAACAGGGCATGCAGAACCCTGCTTGCACTATGGCACTGCTGTAGTACTGCCATAACCAAGGATTCAACAGGTCATGCCACACATAACATACTTTCATTTTGTGTAGCCAATGCCACCATGACCTCACTGAGTCTGCCGTCCTGTCCTTCATGCAGAACACCCAGCTGGTGTGCAGCACAATCCATGGCACAGCCAAGTGCATGAGTGTCAGATCCACAACATCACTAAGAACGTTCATTTGCCTGTAGGAGTAGCTATACACCTTCTGACATGCGTCCATGCACACTAGCTAGAAACCTACATCTACTGCACTGGGCTCTGGGGAAGGGTCAATATCACCAGCAGACTCAACGTGGGACTGTGATTCACATGCCTCATCTTGTCCACCATCTGATGTCCCCACATTGTCAGAATGGTGGAACAAGTTTTCCTCCACATCTGAGGCTACAGCTTCAGCCACATGGCTGTCAGCATCTGGGCCATACTGTATCATCAAATCTGTGTCTTGTGTGCCATAGATCATGCAGTCATACTAAGACACATCAGATCCCACATCAGGTCAGCAGACAGGCTAATGGAGGATAAAGGCAATGGACATGCTAAAAGAAGAGCAGATGACACAGATCAGGAAAACATGCTCATATCACATGCTGGATATCATTAATGTAATATGCCACATATATCTCATTACAATGTTTCAGATAATAATGACCTAATATGAGGCTTTGTCTGGGTGTGGCCCATGGAATCTATGTATCGGGGAGTTGACAATTGTGTTGCATATGCAACATACATGACACGTGAGGAATGTAAGTTTAACACACACTTGGCATGTCCTCATGGGAATCCAGTGGTGGAGGCAAAGGATGACATGCAATTGCTGTAGGAAAACAAAGTCATAAACACAACATTCTTAATCACATACTTTCCAGGGTGTCACATTCCAACTGCAGTAAAACACAATGTAGATAACACATACCAGTTGATTGTGGTTCAGATGCTGATGATGGCTGTCCTATGCAGGAGTAGATGTACAGAGTATTAATAAAGGACAACAACAGGAGTAACAGCAATGACTTGTATGAAAAAGAGGTAATAGCATACCTGTGAAACCTTCCCAATGTGGTGAGTTTGTCTGTTTTAATGCGGATCCTGCATTGGGAAAATGCAGACAAAGCAAACAGAACTCATGCATACAGGCACCAACACAGGCACTTGATGGGATATACAACACAGTAACATGATATGGTGATACTTACATGACATATGTTACACCTGTTGGTCAGATGCCCCTCCATGTATAAAAAACATTGACATTAATTTCATACAACACAGTTATGCTACACAGTGATGCAGCCTATGAACATGGTGGAGAACCATACCTGGTCTTTCTGTTGATGCACCTCCGCATCTCATGCCCCCAAAAGATGTACCTGTTGTTTATAATGTGAGGGAAATGTCAGTATGACAGTATACACCACTGGCATGACAGGAAGCCAAAGCAATAACAGGTAATGGTCGCAATAACAGTATACAGTGATGATCACCAATTGTGTCCTGTTGTTGAGCAGAAGTAATGGACCAGTGCAAATAAATGCAGACCATGTTACAGATGTTGGTTGCACTGTTATGTATGTACTGAAGTTGTATGACAACATGTCATTACACTTACATTAGTTGTCATCTCCCTGTGTGGACCCATGTGCATAGTGCAGTTCTGTTGCTGCAGCACAATCATAGCAATACATGAATATGCATGTTACTGAGTTATTCTGTATGCATTAATGTTAAGCAAAGTTACACACACATGCCCAGCCTGGAACACCTGCTTCTATCCTACCACTGGTACGAGGTGCTCACTACTCGCCATATGCACTGATGTGAGAAATTGTGTGATCTCATCAGAGGTTGCCTATTGTGGGACACCACTAGTGGCATCTCTTGACCGCTCATACTGATGCATCCTGTTGAGTGCACAAAAGATCAGATCACCATCAGCGACAGGCATCCTGGGATCTATTGTGACCTCCCACACCACTAATCATGTTGGTTAGGTTGGTCAACACTTCATTCCTCCATTCTGTATTTCCTGCCCATCCAAGGAGTCTCTGCCCATGTTGGCAAAGAATGCCAATTAAAATTTCATTTTCCTATGGGGGAAAAATTGTCTGCCCTAGGTCTGTTTCCAATCTGTAAGACACCTGTATACACATGTTAAGAATGATGTGGGCCCCATATATGGAGATCATTATGTTTACAGCTTATGCCAATTTAACGTGTCTGCAGTCATGTGCAATGTGAGAATCTGGGAAATAGTCTTTGTCACATATAGTAATGTGACATATAAAAACATATGTAATATGAAAGCAATGCATGAATACATATGACTTGGAAAAACAACATAATTTGTGATATCTGTAGAGTGTGTTTATGGGATTTTAACCCCTTACAATGAATAGCACAGTAGTGGGGGTTCAAACTAATAGCATTGTGCCACACAATCCACACATTCTGCATGCAGGTCACATCAACATGATAAACATTGGGTAGGATTCACGAAGGCTTGCACGGAGTGTAAGAGACGTGCAACACTCCATGCAAGCCTCGCAATCCAGGAACAGCCCTAAACTCCGTGTAAGAGACCAGCTAAAACGTCTTTTACATGGACTGGGTGTGGACATGCTAAATACCTCACTTGCAGCCGAAAGGTATGCAAATGAGGTATATTAGCGATCCACGAAGCAGAAACCAGTCCGTGTAAGAGCGTTTTAACTAGAAAATACTCAGTTGACAACTGAGTGCGTTTCTAAATTCCACAACGGAGCCATGTCAGCTCCAAAAAAAGGGTGCATATGTCTCAGGCAGCATGCCAATGGCCAAATATGTGGCCATTGGCAAGGTAACCCGATGCAAAAATATTAAAAATGTTTAAACCCAGCGCAGCCCGCGTAAACGGGCTGCGCTGTATAAAACCATAAAAAAGAAGGTTATAAACCCACAAATGTGGGTTTCATGCAATACATGGAATGACAATGCAGGGACCAGCAGACCAAAAACAACATGGCCACCGTGTAGTGGTTGCTAAGGGGGAAGCCGAGTCTAAGACATGTAACTAAGCATTAGTAGGCAATCTCATGTAAATGAGGGTTAGGATACTGAATCCCACAGTCACATAGCAAATGAGCACAGTCTGAGTAGTGTAAGAGATACATAAGGGGAGGAATAGAGTAGGAGATAGGTGACATCACAGGGGGGAATGGTAGAAAGAAATGCAGTTCATTGGAGGTCAGTGTAACATGACAGATGACAGACACAGATCATGGAAAGAGGTGTGCCACTAGATAAGTCAGGGAAAGTCAAGAAATGGAAGGTGTACACTGTTACTTACACCAAAGTTTCTTGCTGGGCGTGCATGCGCACATGTGCGTGCCATGAAGCGCGAGTAGGGAAGTGTGCGCGCGTGTAAGGCAGACTGAGCATGTGGGAGCGTGTTGGGAGATGTTTAACACTGTTTGCGCTGGTGTGCGCGTGTGTAGGGCAGGCTGAGTATGTTGGAGGCTGTTGGCAGACGTGTAACAGTGTTTGCGCGGGTGTATGCGCGTTTTAACCCGAATAAGTAGATTCTGAACCGTGTAAGCACGTGTGCGCGCATGTAAGCCACTGTGAGCATGTTTCTGATGGTATGCACGTTGCTCACCCCTGAGGAAACAGAAAGGAAAAAGGAAGCAACAGAATTAATAGGAAGCTAGCAGGGATAACTGCTGAAGCTAGCAGGTGAAAACAATTAGAAGCAGGCAATTACACAGGCAGAATAGTAGCCCAGCCCAGCACTTAAAACTCTGCAAACAGTAGTGCAGGATGTTTCTCTTAAGAGACACTGCAAGACAGGAGTAAGCTAATAGAAGTGAAAACTGAAAAAGTTTCACTCAGAGCAGAAATGTTAGGGGCTGCCATAGCTGTCATAATGAGACATAGGCGACTTGCTGAGGGTAGTGACAATGCAGATGGTGCCAGACAACCCACAGTGAGGAGACGGATAAGAGTGTACAGGCCCAGGGTCACCTACCACGGGTTACATGAGCTGGAGATAGTAGAGCACTATAGAGTGGACAGAGAGCTCCTGTAGCAAATTGTTGAGCTGTGCAGGCCACGCCTCACACACAGAACCAACAGAGGGGAACCCATCCCAGTGGAAACCAAGGTATGTGTTGGCCTAAGAATACTAGCAACAGGTACCTTCCAGAGACCAACTGGCGATATGATGGGGATATCACAGGCATCAGCCTCCAGGGTACTGCACCAGTTCCTGGATGCCATGTCATCACATGTTGGTGATCATGTATATTTCCCCAATGCCCGTGAGGTATTAGCCAGCAATATGCATCTCTTCCAGCAAATAGCGGAATACCCTGAGGTAGTGGATGCAATAGACTGCACGCACATACGCATCAAAGCACCAGCCGGTGAGCGGGGTAGGGCCTACATTAACCGCAAGGGCTTCCCCTCCATCAACTGCGAGGTCATGTGTGATGCCCAGGGCATAATAATGAATGTGTGTGCTGGCTGCCCTGGGAGTTACCACGATTTCCACATCTGGCATTTGACGCAGCTGTACCAGACATTTGCCAATGGGGACATCCCACACGGACACCTAGTGGGGGATGCAGGTTATGCACTGGAGCCGTGGCTGATGACACGCATCAGAAACCCACACACACCTGAACAGGAACGCCATAATGAGGCACACGCACAAACACGTAATGCAATAGAGCGTGTGTTTGGGCTGCTCAAGTCACGGTTCCGGTGTCTGGACACATCTGGTGGAGCCTTGCAGTACACACCAACTACATGTACCCAAATTGTCTTGGTATGTGCTATGCTACATAATATGATCTTGCGAAAACAGCTGCAGCAGGACCAGCATAGGGCTGGGCCAAACAGCCCCCCACCATTGCCAAGGCCATCACAGGCAGAGCGTGACTCGGAGGAGGAACAACCTGAGCCTGCCCCAGTAGCCAGAAGGAGGCGTGCCCAGTATGCCCTGGCCTTGGCAAAGAGGCAACGCATAGCACATACACTGGCTCAGTAGGAACCCTGGGAATGATACCCCCTCTGACTCACTCCAATAATAACATGGATGCCTAAAATGACATGACCTGCTCACAAACATGTACAGGGAAGTGTAATATGCACATCCGACAGAGGCAGCCCTGCAGCACCACCTGAGGCATGAATGCCATGTGTTAAGTAATGTAACACTATGTACTATATGCACACCTGAGCACCCTGACTAACATCCACCCTCACCAAGCATGAAGCCACAAAATGATGATGGGATGATCAAGTGCAATAACTGGCTGAAGTAATGCAGTTAGTCAAAGGGGAGCCAATGTGTTTCAGGCTGGGAAGACATGCGGAGCATGACATGATGCACCACCTGCTAGGGGTGGCGTGCACCTATCATGCCATGCCCCATGGATACTGGCAAAGGCTGTCAGTACCCACAGCATGCCCTGAATAGGTAAGTCTCAAAACACAAACCCACCATCGTAGGTTCCACAAGGAATAGGAACCTAGATGTAATGCTACCCAATGCCAGAAGTCTAAACAGCAAGATGTGTGCAGTGTAAACACACACAGTATGGAGAATGTAGATACCAGTCCTGTAATAGAGAACTGGGTCAAGGCTCACATCAGCACCCTAACACTACCAGGTCACACCTCATACTGTGCTCTACAGCCGCAAAACATGGAACAAGCTACAAAAGGAGGGTGACTAGCAATAAATGTCAAGGATAACCACACCTCCATGTTGGTACCACAACAAGAAGCAGCATGGATTAGCCATGGTCAAATACCAATGGCTAAAACCGCCTCCCAGTATATAGCCTGCTGCAGACTACTGTCCTAATACCAGGAACTGCACCTGGCCTATGTTGGAATACATGAATATATCAAGCCCCCCAAACCACATTATATTGCTTGACTGAAAATACCCAGACATACACCGGGAGCATTATACTAGCACCAACACAGTAGGAGAAAAGTTCCACAAGGAATAGGAACCTAGATGTAATGCTACCCAATGCCAGAAGTCTAAACAGCAAGATGTGTGCAGTGTAAACACACACAGTATGGAGAATGTAGATACCAGTCCTGTAATAGAGAACTGGGTCAAGGCTCACATCAGCACCCTAACACTACCAGGTCACACCTCATACTGTGCTCTACAGCCGCAAAACATGGAACAAGCTACAAAAGGAGGGTGACTAGCAATAAATGTCAAGGATAACCACACCTCCATGTTGGTACCACAACAAGAAGCAGCATGGATTAGCCATGGTCAAATACCAATGGCTAAAACCGCCTCCCAGTATATAGCCTGCTGCAGACTACTGTCCTAATACCAGGAACTGCACCTGGCCTATGTTGGAATACATGAATATATCAAGCCCCCCAAACCACATTATATTGCTTGACTGAAAATACCCAGACATACACCGGGAGCATTATACTAGCACCAACACAGTAGGAGAAAAGTTCCCAGAATCCATAAACCAAAATGCCCAGGAACAATGTACCACTCCCATAAGAGGGGTAAGCATACTGGATGTGATAATCAGCAACATGTGTACTGGATGGCAAGATGAGAAGTGTACCCCTCACCAGTAAGACCAGACCATAGAGTAATCACACTGGATATACACATCCTGACCCCAGTCCCTGGCCAGAATACCACAGTGAAAAACATGTAAAGCATAGGTTGCAGCCCTCCAAACTGATGTTGAATCCACGAAAGGCACTGTGCAAGTGCAGAATATGGGACACACCACAGAACATGTTATACAGGCATTCCATGAACACAGCCAGGAATGCTTGGAGTATGCAATCACAAATAACAACAACACACAATGCCATACATGCAGGCATCTGGCATGCTGGACTCCAGCCATTACCAAACCATGCAAGAGAATGAGGAAGCTACCACATGATAGAGCAAACATAAAAAGGGAAGTAATCACTGACCAGTAGTATGGCAATAACATATGTCCACACATACAATCCACTAAGTCCAGCCACAACAAGTAGAATCTGTGAATCCAGAGGCAATGTGACACCAGTCCCAAGTACACAGACAACCACAACACCCCCCAATAAATACAAATATATGTGATAGATGCAACCATGTATCCAAACCAGAGGTTGAGCTCCACCAACTCAGTACTGTCAAAACTAGTCAGGAGGAGAAGGTAACCACATACACCACAAACTCAGTTCCACATAGACCTTCCACAACTGTAAACCAAACACATAAACACAGACAAATATTCCCAGAGGCCTTAATTACAAACACACCACACCAACAGAAGCCTCCAAAGCAGATCACAAGCAACCACAACCTTCAAACATAGCACATGCAACGAATAGTACGCAAAGCTGGTGTGCCAAACAGTCACAGGCCAGAAGGAAAAACAACATGCCTGATACAGTTGTAATAGGTGTCTGTATAGGCAGACACACTGCTGTCCCACTCACCAGACTGAACAAGGGAAAGGGTAGAGTAAGCTGCCTGTAGGCTGCCACAAAATGCCACATAACACAAGTACGCAGGTCACCCCAAAGCAAGCAGAAAAATGATGCACTCAATGTCCATGCTGGTGTGAATTACCTGAGATGTACCTCCCTGGTCAACATGAAAAGAGACATGGATGATCCCTCTGAGTATGTACCCCAGGCCGGTATGACACCCCTCACCAAGAATGATGCCACAGTACAAACACAGAATGCTCATGTTTAACAGCTGGCACAGTTATAGCTGTCAGTCCAAGAGGGTCTAATGTCTGTCTGCTTGAGATGTCAAGCATGACAAGCCATGCTGCTGTTCCAGGGATGGCTTGCACCTGTTACCCCTGTGCGTCTGGATACTGGATAAGGCCTTTGCCACCTCCATAGAGCCGTATGTAGGCAAGGCCAAAAAGACTACCCACCACCCTAGAAAACATAAGTGGTAGGAAACATAAGGGTAATGCTGACCAATGCCAGATGTGTAAACTGCAATATGCATGCCCTGAGGCACTTCCCATTATGGAGAACATCGATGTCTGTGCAGTGACAGAAGCCTGCTGCAAGCCTAGTGATAGCACACCAGCACTACTAGGTTATACCACATATCATGTGTTATGGCCCCAACACCTGCACCAAAACATCAAAGGAGGGGGAGTATCCATATGCAGCACAGACACCCATATGGCCAGGTAACTGACAATGCACAAAGCAGCGGAGACCACCCATGTGCACCTAAGTGTAGTCCAAACTGCTGTACAGTCTGTAGCATGCGACAGACCACACTCTCACACACAAAACTCCACCCAGACATCCTGAAGACACTGGACAGTATGAATGTCCCACCAAATACCAGACAAGGTACACACAAATTACCACATAGGTGGCAAACTATTATGTATGCAAGGAGTAATCAGGGACCTAGGGACACAGGTTGACAGTAATCTGTCATGTGACACTCACAATGCCAATGTGGCTAGGAAGATTGTCGATATTGGACACCGTATCATGAAAGGATTCACATCTACATCACTGTGCCGCTGTACTGTTCCCTTATCAGACCCATAATCTAGTACAATGACTCATATGGGATGTACCGTATGTGACACCTGCAGTGGTTCGGAAGACCTCATAGTTACCCCACCAACAGGATAAAGGGTGTGAAATATATGTCATATGCTGCCTGGCTGTAGACACCCCAGCTGAATGCAGTCACAGACTGCCTACACAGAGGCATTGTATGTCTGTTGTACAAGGCCATGTCCAACACAGGAGTAATGGACATGCTCCACCACAGGAAATCAAAGCCATTGGAGCTGTGAGAGTGACAGATGTCAGCCTCAACACATAATGAAATAAGATGTGCTGGAGGGACATATACATAAGCCAGAGGCTTCCCACACCCAGAAACAGGATCCCAATCCATGTTAGGCAGAGCCCCTCACTGACACCCCTCAACAGGAATATTGCCAAGTGGATGGATGATCGTACATGTATACTGGGGGTCCTCACAGTGTCACAACCAGACAGAGGCACAGTGAAGAAATTCATAAATGGCCATAATAGAACATAGCAAGGGGTGGCGAAAGACACACACACTCTGGCTAGGCTTACTAATGGCCTAGGGTGTATAGCCTATTATGAACCCATGAACCTATGAAGATACAAAACGTACAGGACACTAAGGATAATCACAAGGCTTACCCAGCTGATGGTAGGAACCATGTTGGACATCCACAGATATGCTCCGAATCACACAGATATTACAAACAACATACCAAACACACACACATATTGCTAACATACAACCTGTCAGGTGCAGTGCAAACACCCCCCCCCCAGAGTGCAAAATACCTATCCCAGCAGACTGATGGTCCCCTGACATTGCAGATGCTGAGGTAACAGCCATCATCTGCAAAGCAGAACACACAGCAGCAAAGGTATGTGATGGTGTCCTGGGCTGAGGCCAACATGGACTCCAAGAATAATGGAATGCCAAATCACACTACTGCCCAATGTCAGCCTTACCACAGGATATGTACCCAAAGAGCAGTGTACAACAACAGTGGTCCATCACAACAAAGGTGTTGCCTGAATGGATACTGCAAACTACCACCCCAGGATCCTGACAAGCTTGTTCTGCACAGCTATGGAAAGGATCAGTATGTACTGCAGACAGAAGGCTATTGTGGACCTACTGATACTGGACCCTACACAATGTGGCTGTCGTAACTGCAGATCCTGCCCCTAAACATGTTTGACCCATTTGAAGCAGTCATTAAGGTCATTGATGAGGGCAATGTGGTCCACACAGCGTAGCTGGACCGTGCACATGCTTTTAGATAATACCGTACGAGTTCAGTATGGATATGTTCACCAGCTTAAATATATACCCCTATGTCAGTAGAGGGGTTGCAAACCAGACCAAGGACAGAACTGACATGGTCAGACATGCTGCATCCATGTCAGACTACAAAGCAGATATGAGTGGCATCCCACAAGGCCTGGTCTTGCCCCCCCCATTCTGTATATACGTCCCATAGGTATAGGCCAACATGGAAGGACTGTGACTGAACATGTATGCAGAGGAGTACAAACAGCCCATCATATCCGACCCCCAGCTGACACAAGCAACCCACAAAAGGGCCACCTACAAACAGACAACTGGAGCCATAGCCATGTCAGCAAGCTAATTGCAGAACTATGTATAGACAACCACCGTGGATATACAGTAAGTGCCCACAAATTACCACACAGGTGTTAACCCATGACGTACCTAACATGTAATGTGAGACCTGGGTACAAAAGGTGATAGATATCCTGCACTGGACAAACATGTGGCTGTAGTGTTCGCAGAAACATATACTATATACCCACCCAAACATGAAGGTTGGCAGATGTAGATAAGGGGAACTCACTGTGGCTCTGCAGTCATCTTCCATCAGCGTCACAATTGACTACAATAGCCCCTGTGGGATATACCGCAGCAGACACCTCCATCAACTGTAAAGTCCACAACAGTACCCCACCAGGAGTAGCAAAGAGCATGAACAGATGCCATGTGTTGCCTGAGTAAACACACTGCAACCTCACACACCGCCATACTGCCCAGCTACATGCAAGCTGTGCCTGATGTATGAAGCCATGTCCAACCTGGAATCAATGAACATGCTGCACCTTGTACAATCTAAATGGCAGTGAGCTATGCACATGAGAGACCTGAACCCCAGCACTGACATACATAGGACAAGCTGTACAGAATGATCCATAACACAGAAGGTACCCCCACTCTTCAGTAAACACCTGGTACAGGTCAGCCAGAGAGTCACATATTGACACCCCTCAAGAGGAATCCTGATGAGTGGATGGGAGATGGTAGGCTAACCCTGGGAATCACTGTTATGTCAGAGGTAGACGGAGGCACAGTATACTAACCATGACATATGTCATGGCAAACTCCAGTTACAATGTGTGTCGAAGGACAAACACACCCTGTGACTAGCATCAGAAATGGCCTAGGGAACATCGCTAGTGTTTGCCAATGTCCACCCATGTTGTGGAATACACTAGCAATGTTGGACGAGCCTGGTGTAGGTAGTCCATATCTGAACATGATGCAACATGGTCATATGTGCACAACTGGCCCCTACACAGTCTGTTGTGCTCACTATAAAGATGTCAAGCAGTCATAGGACTAAAGCCCAGGATACTGTCCACCACAGTGAAAGTACTGAACCAGTACACTATCACGGTACTACAGTGTTAGGTCATTATGAAAGTATGTTGAGAACTGTCTGCAAAGTATCCCATGCAATCCCTGCAGGCACAGTATAATCCCTGTTGTGGCAGACACGAAGCAGTTGGCCAGTTAGTACACAACATGACACCCAACACACAACCATAAATGTGAGATATTGTTGAAGTTCATACACACCCAAATATGTGGTGGACTTCAGAGTGCAACATATGGAAAGCTCACACTGGGCATGCTCACACACTTTGATAAATGAGGCATATGTCAGACGACATGCCATGGAAAGGCTGAACTGGGCATGCTCACACACTTAGGCCATATCTCCGTTTAGCAGTTGGCCACACATATCTGGTATTTATGCGTGTCAGTCCAGGAACCAACCACAACACAGCAATCTGCCCAGTGCACACAGTAAATGACTACAGAGACATAAGTGATATAGTGGATCGCCGTCATATGCAAACATCTTCCACAGATACACAAGTTGGTCATAGGAACAGGGAATGCTATGGCAATAAAGACCTGCAAACAGTAGAACAGCACAACAAATATTGTGCATCCGACAATTGAACATATGGGTGTAGAGGTCAATACTAGGCTTGTTGCCCTAGGGAATGACAGCTCAGCCAGAGTGTGCTTGGCATCTGCATCCCCAGGACAGTAGGCTACTGTGCCACTGTAAAGTAGGTCACAAAAGGCAACATGTGAGGCTACTGAGCTGTGCCTCTGTCAAGCAGGGGCACCGTGGTGGTCCCAGGGATTGAATGTGCTAAGCCACAGTCATGTTGTTGGTGTGTGCTGGGAGAGGGTTGCTGAGGATCTCTGACAGTAGGTGTCCGTCAATAACAGACTGAGGGGAGCCCTATCTACATTCTCTGGATGATTCCACTGTCAACACTGTGTTGTAATGATTATGTGTGAATGAAGTGCCGTGTCGGAACTGTTCACAGATGTCCTCCCTCTGTGGGCTACAGCTCTGCAATGTATTAGCTCACTCTGTCTGTTGTACGGCGCATATATGGCTGGTGTATAGCTGACAGGTGTCTTCTTGTGGAGCAGTCATGGGTATATGTGGGATAGCATGATCAATGCAAACTGTACACATGCTCATAGAATGCAATTGTCAAGGATTATGCTGAGTGGCCAGTATAGTCCCCCACCATGGGTCCTCTGAAGTCGTCCACCCCAGTCTTCACAAGTGTAGAGTCTGCTTGTGCTAAATACAGTTTGTGTGCAGTGACAACCTTGCCTGGGGGTAGAGATGGGATATGGATGTCCAGGGAAAGGTGGGTATGGTCAGATATCAACAATGGTGGTCTACCTCTGGTGTGGAACAGTGAGTACCCACGTTGCAGATGGACAGGTGCAATATGTATTCCCCCATGTGGCTGTAGTGTGTGGTTCTGCCATAGCACATGGACCCACAAATTGTAGTAGCTGTAGGGTAAAGTGGTAGAGGCCTGAGTAGTTGTCACACACAATATGCCTGTACCTGATGTTAACAACTGGAATGGTGTATGTGAACACCTGCATATCCCGGCACTGTTCCCAGGGAAGCTAAGTGTGTGTCCTGGATGTGGGTGTGGTGTTCTGGACTGGTTGTGTTGTGTGTTACAGGTCCTGTGGTCACAAAGCATGGTATAGAACATAACCTGCCAGTGCGATGTGCATATCTGACCCTGACGTAGGTGACTGCAAATGCATATATATGCTATCCCCCACCTGACAGGTAGTACTACATGTACATACATCTGTAGAAATAAAGATGACAGCACCCTATAAATACTGCAGGTGCATAACAGATGCCCAGTAATTCGGATAGTGTGCTCTGCTAATGCGTCTCTCTCAAGTGTCATAATATAGTTAGGTAGGGGTTTGAATCCTGCAAATGCTCAGTGTGTGGGGTTTGTGTTTGTTAAAGGCTATGAGAGGGAAATGTCCCTTTTGTCAACTGGGAAAACACACTACAGGATGCACATTCCCCTTTCTAAACACAGATGATGTCAGCACCCTATAAGTACAGCAGGAGAAGGAAAATCTCCCAGTAATGCGAATAGCGCGCTCTGCTAATGCATCCGTCTCGAGTGTCATGAGATAGGTAGGTAAGGGTTTGAATCCTGTAAATGTTCAGTGTGTGTGGAGGGGGTTAGTGTGTGTTCCAGACTGTATGAAAGAAATATACCTTTTGCCAGCTAGGAGAACACATTACAGGATGCACATTCCCCTTTCTAAACACTGATGATGTCAGCACCCTATAAGTACAGCAGGAGAAGGGAAACCTCCCAATAATGCGAATAGCACGCTCTGCTAATGCATCCGTCTCGAGTATCATAACATAGGTAAGTAGGGGTTTGAATCCTGTAAATGCTCAGTGTGTGTGGAGGGGGTTAGTGTGTGTTCAAGACTGTATGAAAGAAATATCCCTTTTGCCAACTAGGAGAACACACTACAGGATGCACATTCCCCTTTCTAAACACTGATGATGTCAGCACCCTATAAGTGCAGCAGGAGAAGGGAATCCTCCCAGTAATGCGAATAGCATGCTCTGCTAATGCGTCCATCTCAAGTATCATAACATAGTTAGGAAGGGGTTTGAATCCTGTACATGCTCAGTGTGTGTGGAGGGGGTTAGTGTGTGTTCAAGACTGTATGAAAGAAGTATCACTTTTGCCAACTAGGACAACACACTACAGGATGCACATTTCCCTTTCTAAACACTGATGATGTCAGCACCCTATAAGTACAGCAGGAGAAGGGAAGGCTCCCAGTGATGTGAATAGCGCGCTACGCTAATGCATCCGACTCGAGTGTCATAACATAGTTAGGTAGTGGTTTGAATCCTGCAAGTGTGTGTGTTTAGATGAGGGGGGTTAGTGTGTGTGCAATTTTGTGTGAGGGAAATGTCCCTTTTGGCAACTGGGAGAACACACTACAGGATGCACATTCCCCTTTCTAAACACAGATGATGTCAGCACCCTATAAGTACAGCAGGAGAAGAGAAGCCTACCAGTGATGTGAATAACACACTCTGCTGATGCTTCCGTCTCGAGTATCAGAACATAATTAGGTAGGGGTTTGAATCCTGCAACTGCTCAGTGTGTGTCGAGAGGGCCAGTGTGTGTGCAAGTCTATATGAAGGAAATATCCCTTTTGGCAACTAGAAAAACACACGGCAGGATGCACATTCCCCTTTCTAAACACTGATGATGTCAGCACCCTATAAGTACAGCAGGAGAAGGGAAACCTCCCAGTAATTTGAATAGCGCACTCTGCTAATGCGTCTCTCCCGAGTGTCATAATATAGTTAGGTAGGAGTTTGAAACTTGTAAATGGCATGTGTGTGTGTTTGGATGTGGGGACTCTGTGTGTGTGCAATTCTGTATGAAAAACATGTGCTTTTTTGAAATCAGGAGATCACACTACATGATGCACATTACCCTTTCCAAACAGTGATGATGACAGCACCCTATACATACAGCTGGAGAAGAAACATCTGCCAGCTACAGCGTCACTCTCAAGTACCATAACATATTTAGGTAGGGGTTTGAAACCTGCTAGTGGCAAGTCTGTGTGTGTTTGGATGTGGGGAGTTTGTGTGTGTGCATTTCCGTATGAAAAACATGTTAGTTTTGGCAATCAGGAGATCACACTACCTGATGCACATTACCCTTTCAAAATACTGATGATGTCAGCACCCTATAAGTACAGCCAGAGAAAAAGAACTATCTAGTAATCCAAATAGTGCACTTCGCTAATGCGTCTCTCTCACGTGTCGTGTCTTAGTTAGGTAGGGGTATGAATCCTACAAATGGCAAGTGTGCGTGTGTGTGTGTGTGGAGGTAGTAAGGTGTGTGTAAATGCAAGTGTGAGAGAACAGATCCTTCTGGCAAATACTACAATACACCAGATACTGCATATTCCCCCACTAAACACAGAAGATATCAGCACAGCCCAACAGAGCCCAAAAGT
>NC_056733.1:1936209273-1936396773 GCF_019279795.1 Protopterus annectens
ATATTTTCAGGATGGTACTTACTTCTAGGCTTTATTGACATGTTTTACCTGTAGTTATTACAATCCTTTCCAGCAGTCTCACTTCTGTTATGTTTCAGTATTTCAACAGGGATATATTTCACACATGTGATGTCATCATCTTCTGCAGCTATACTTTTCAGCCTGCTGCAGGTTGTGTACTATTTTCTTACAGGTGGGGTATTTTTATTTCAGAATTTAGGTCAGACATTTTCATTTTTCTGTTTGGCTTACAGGCTGCAACACACTTTTGTAATCAAGCAATACTTGCAAACACTTTCACACTGTTACTTGCACATTTTATTACTTAGTGACTACACTGCACTCTTTTGCTGACTGTCATACTTTTATATTTCTTTACAGTTACTGGTAGTGGATTACTGACCTGCCTGGTGGTGCAACCACACCAGCCTATCACCATAGGCTCTGCGGTTCGCAGAACGGACACCTGCAGCTGTAATATAAATGAAGTAATATTAGAATACACATCTCCATAATATCAGCTAGTTTAATTTCTTACATACATAATTAAATGTAACTTAATCAGTAGTGGGGCGTTGGGCATTTGCCGGGCCTCCTGGATCCAAAGGTTCAATTGGTCCTGCTTGTGTCTCTTCAGGTCTGCATGGTGGTGACGGACCTGCTCACCAGTCCTTGGAATCCCTGTGGCACTGGTGAGATCATGAGCCAACCGGTCCCACGCCTCAGCCCTATATGCTCCCCACAGGACCTGGCCCTGCATGAGTTGGGCCTCATGATTGTGGACTAGGAGCCAGACCATGTACCTGGACTCCTCAACGCCCCACCTCTGTGCTCGAAAGCAACTATCCTCTCCTACTCCTGTCATTCTGGCTGCAAGTCAGTTCTACAATCGTTTATGCTGTGTATTCCCGCCTATGGGGCTTATATAGTCCGTTTTTCCCACACATATCTGTGATTGGCCATTTTGGAATTGTATCAACTTCAGTAAACCTGCATTGTCATGCTCCAGTTTGTATTCATTCCTAAATATTTGCTATTATTGCATTTATCGGTACTGCTGTCATGGCTTAGTGGTTCAGTACCTTGACTATGGTGTATAGTATCCTGGGTTCGAACCTGGCCACTACTTTTTATTTTTTATGACTGTCTAGACAAGCTGAGGGGTGTGTCTGTGTAAAGGTAGTTTTGATACGGCTTGCTCAACGTTGCCCGTCGGTTAGCTTGTTTGCTTGCGCAGCTCAGCGCATAAGCGAAGTACGCTGGTTTAAGCCTCATTTGGCTATCAGCAAGCATATTATGCTCAGCTCAGTTAGGGGCACATAGATTTAGCGTGTTAAACCACTGCTCAGCTACGGGCACTCATTTTGCACCAGTTAAACCACTGCTCACCTACGGGCAGATGCACTCACCCTGTTAAACTGTAGCTCAGCTATGGGCACATCTGGCATTTTTTATTGTTTTGTTACCTCACATTTCTTCAATATAAATGGGCTATTTCATTACATTTTACATAAAATGTGATTTTATGTGTACATATTTGTCAGGGACTTGTTTCGTGCTTATTTTGCTAAAAATAAAAATTGGTGTTGTGGGGGCTCGAACCATGAATGCCTGCTCTTCAGCCAACATCTCTACCGCTACGCTATTGCTTCTTGGTTTACTTTGCATATTTAGTTCTTATATGCTTTCCCACTGACTGCTAACTGTAGCTGCGCTACGGGCATGCCCGCGCAAACGTGCGCACTCACGGTTAAACATCTTTACAATTAAAAAAAAAATGATGAGATGTTCATTTTTACATTTTGTGTTCGTAGTCTGTGGGGGCATGCGTTGTGTTTATTCACATTTCCATGGACTCTGTCGTGGGTGTTTACTTTGGGCACTTTTCCTCTTTTGGGGGCGTGTCCACTTACAGGGCTCGGCCTACGGACACGCCCCCTACTGTCTTACACAGACCGTGTTAGCCTTAGGTGTGATTCAGCATGCTCTCATGAATATCCAGAGCATGCTGACATCACTCCGTTTAACTGCAGCCTCCGTGTATGAGTTATAACTCTTACACGGAGGCTTCGTGAATCCTGCCCATTATATATGTGTAAAACAAAAACATTTGATAGCTGTCAGGCATATCCTGAAGCTGTAATACAATTAGAGCCTAAATTGACAACCTGGGCAAAATATACAGTCATATTAACATGAACTATTATACATAATGAGCTTATATCAGCACACTGAATAATGAGCAATTAATGCTATTCCCATTAGCAGTGAGTATCTGAAAATTATCCTTTGAACAACTTACTGAAAGCATCGGAAAGACTCAATATCTGTAAGCATACCACACACAGTACATGATAAACAGGCTTAAATGCCTATCTAATTTTAAATTTTATTGAAGCAATAGTTCTAGAACATCTTTTAATAGGCATCAATGAATCCATAACAATACAGCAAACATATATTACATAGCAAGATATGGATAATGTTGGAATATGTAGGTTTCTGTACCTATACCAGAGACTGTATAGAGTCACCAACAATAAATATGGAAAATCTGTAAGTCTATCCTTATATATACTGTCACTTGTGCTGTTTAAATGTCTCTGTAGAACTGCATATGGGAAAGTAGTGTTTGTTAGTGATGCAGATGTACCAACCTGTATGCATACAGGTCAATCCTACATGTCTCCAGTAAGTCACACACATTTTTTGTAATGCACACTATTTTCCCTACATGCATCAGTCTAAGCATATACACAAAATTTCTAGAAGTAATGATAATATAGGTCTATAAGGAGAGAAACATATCCCACCACAGCAATGTTAGCAAGTAAAATAACATTTGCAGCCACCCATGAGTCAGGTATACCTGAAAGTAAGACCGGCTATGTGTATACAACTTTTAAGTCCCATTTGCACCATACATAATTAATGAAGTTCATTAAAATTCAAGGCTTTGGAATTCTATTTGTGCACATCTGTATAAGTTCTTGAAATCTTGTGCATTAACCAATTACTTGGCAAAAGAGGACGGTGCTCTGCACAAATAATAGTATAATTAAACAGGACAATATAAAGCACGTGCCTGTTTTCTTCCAGTGTTCTGATAACATGTCATGAGCACCACTTTTAAATTGTGATTTTGATAGATTTACAGATCAGACCATTGTTGTCTGTGAACTGAGTGGGACCTATGTGAGCAGTTTATTGAATTGTGACTTACCCAATTTATCCACATTATCATCAAGATGGCTACTTCCAGGAGGCTTTGACGTGTCCAGATGCCCAGTTGTCTAAGGAGGAGACAACCCAGACACTGACCATCTAAACTGAAGTGCAGCATCCCATGACAGCCAGACAATAGAACTTCACAATGATTGATATTTAGAACTGGATTGCAAAGGAACATCAATGCTGTAAGGGAATCTATAGGACTGGAGGTTCGCCAACATTATGATGACCTGCATCAAAGGGACACCAGAAATCTTCAGTGGAGGGTTGCAGAAGCAAAGAGACAGCCGGAGAATTCCTAGAGTAAGTGTTACAATCCTAAATATACCTGGATATTTCTATGGAAATCAGAGCTATAGCTTTGTCCCACATATCATAAATATGCCTTTTAAACCTATAATGTAGTTGCACTGACAGTTAGCTCATCTGGATAATTGAGAAGGCAAGGTTATTGTTTTCACTGTAATTAAAGTGTTGATTCCTATGGGGATTATTTGTTTTATATTGTTTATCATGAACATACTAATAAACATTTTATATTTTTCTTTTTTCTAACATATAAGGACAGAATTTCATACGTAAGGTTGTGTATCACTGAAGCCTATAGCACCTAAGTTTCAGATGACTACACATTTTCCATTACCTGTAATACTTTGACAGTATCACCCAAGCTACTTGAGTATGTATGAATAGTAACACATACAGACATTCGTTAGTACTTTCTGCTTTACAAAGTAAGCAGTATTATTAAAACCCCATTTGTTTAACAAAACACCACTGCGTGTCCGATTGCCTAAACATATCTTCTACATTGTAAAACTTGAAAATATCTGGCAGTTTTGTGGAGCTTGAGGGCCTGTAGCACTAAGACGTTCATAGGTTCATAGGTGATTACTAGGATAATGGCTTAAGGATCCTTGCAAGCCTATCCAATTCAAACTGATTTTACTCAATATATCATCCTTTGGGCAAGAAGATGGCATGGATTTGTGCCTGTGCATTGAGTATTGTACAGAATGCCCCTGTCTATAAGAGATACAGGCACTACCACAGGTGTGAATTTGTGATTCCCCATCCATTGATCCAAAATACATTTGAAGAGGGCCAGCAAAGGGCTCTGCTTAATGTGAATAGGAATCTTCTTCCAAAAAGGGGCAATCTGTGAGACACATTTCTGTCACTTCAGCATCTTTTGTTTGAGTTGCTGAATAAGTTTAAATCCCTACATCAGGTGATCCCCATGCTCTTTGATTTGCATATGTGTAGGAGTTCCATCAATGCTGGATTTGTAAGTGCAATGTAGGTCAGGCATAGGTTGTCCCTTATTAGTTGGTAGGAAGGAGAGTGAAGGGATATGACTTTTAGTCTTTCTGCATAGTTCATGTTGTTTACACCTTGTATTTTCCTTGTGAGGATCCTCTGAGATCTCGTTTCCACTGCTGTTAGTGCCTAGTCAAATACATGCCAAATGGTACATTGTACTAGATTATTGGTCTAATGAGGACTGACTACAGCGGGACTAAAATTTCCTTGGATCTGAATGTCATCCCTTTACTTAAATGTTATGTCACATAAAGGTACTTCCTCACTACAGTGGAAACATGGATGTCAATGTTTGGTCTGTATCTATCTGTGTACCTAACTCTGTTATCTCTCAGTCTACTCTTAGGGGTCTTCTACTGATGTTGTAATTTGTAGGGGTATTTGACTTCCCAAAGGATATGATAATGCATTTATTTACATTTAGCTTTAGGCTATGGTTATGGTACCAATAATTTGTCTGATCCAGACCCTAATGAAGGATATCTATATCATTGGGGGATTCAGTGATTGCCCCCAGCTTGTAGTCATTAACAAATTTTGTCATCCAGAGGCATTCCACATTAGCCTGACTTCAGAGAAGTATATTCTGAACAGGAGTGGCCGCAGCCATGAGCCCTGAGGTAAACCACTAGTAACTGACCTTTTGCTGGATCTGGACTCACCCACTTTAACCACATGTGGTTAAGACGTGTTATGTTGGAACTGGTTGTTGCTAATTGCTACTCTAACTGTGAACTGGTATGTTACATAGACCATAGATTTAACACTTTTTAATTCATGTGTTTGAGCATAAAGTGAAGCATACTGTACTACCTTAAAGACTGTCGGTAAGAGAAAATCCTGTAGGCCAGTGCTCTAACTCTATATACTTTACCAGGTACTATCCCCTCTGTGTGCTTCTCCTCTCTTGAAAAGCCTTCATCGCTAGAAAGACACCATCTTGCTGAAGACTAAACTTGAAAGTTAAACTGACCTTCCCCTCAACACTAAGAAATAACTAAGGTTATTATCTCTACTGACTGTTTTAAGCTATTTACTACATTAAACAAGCCCTGGGTCTATAGCACTGCAAGGTGACCCTTAGAAATGTATTAGAGAAATCCCATACCCAACTGAATCCAGCTGCATTTTTATATACGGTGGTGTAAGAGATAGTCATACCAGGTGGCTATAAACGGATATTTTTCGATTCCCTACCTTAAAACTAATGATAAAACAGTGTTTCACCAAAGATCATCCTGGTGAAGTTTAATAACTATTTCAAAATGCTAAATAAACATGCTGGTAAATTTAAAGCAAATAACTTACATACCCATTATAAACTTACGTTTTACTTAATTTCTGCATAAATCTTGTAGTTTAGCCTCACTCCACTTGCCCTCACTGTGCTCAGGCTCACTCCATGCTCTGTCCTGCCCCCAATTCCCACCCACTCGCAGTACTGTTAAATTTATACTATCCTAGCCACTATCCCTGCTTCTTCCTCCCAACCAGCATCTCACACATCACCAAGTGACCCTTCCTCTCTACCACCCAACTTTTCTCCTTCCTTTCTTGCCAAATCCTGGTTGAAATCTGCGCCCTATAATGGCCAGGCCCCTTGCTATGCTAGCATCAACAAAAACACTATTATTTTCTCTACTACCCCTGATGCTCATTCTTTATCTCTTAATGGCCTCTGTAAAACGGTACCACCACGGATTCCATTACCCAAAATGTCAAACTACCACCCCAGACTTCTCTTACAAGATAGCTCACCTTTTCTCTTACAAGTTAGTTCACCTAACTATCCCACACAAATCCTAACCCTCATTTCATTTACCTCATCACTCAATTAAAACCTTAAAATCTAATCCAAGGGACAAGCACTATCTAAGACTTATTCATAAGTTTCTAAAGCTCATAATCAGATTTCACTATAACCTCGTTACAGATGGGGACATTCTACTCAACCCTTGGCTGTCTCCACCTGGTGACAATAGCACCTACACCACCAACCCCATCAATAAACTAGCCCTTAACAGTCCCACAAATTCTCTTCTGACATTTCATTTGAACATTCATAGTATAAATAATAAAATCCCCAACCTGCATGCCCTCTTAGCAGTTCATTCCCGAGACATAATGTGTCTTACAGAAACCTGGTTTAAACCTACTACTGCTGATAATGAGGTATTACCCCCAGGCTACAACATACACTGATTTGACCTAAAAGCTAAGAAGGGAGGTGGGATAGCAGTTCTTTACAAAACTACATTAAGTGTTAATAGAGATCCAGTAATGCAGAAATTCTCATAACCAAACTGCAAATTAACAATAATAAGTGTATAAATATTTTCTGTGTCTACATTCCCCCAACCTATAAACTAAACACTCTGGAAGATATCCTCCAATGGTCATCCACTATCTACCCCCAAGAAACCATTGTTTTTGGTGATTTTAACATTGACTGGTGCACCTGCTCAGCTGAATCCTCTGCCACCCATATAAATCTGTTTGGGTTCACACAAATAATAACCTCTCCCACTAGGATAAGTAAACCCACCAACAGGGAAAGTATTTTAGATTGGGTATTTATCAATAGCCACCCAAGCTTGTATACAGCTGGGACTCTCCCTGATGACCTAAGTGATCATTCACTAACTTATATTATTATGCATAAGGCAGAACCCCCCCCCCCACAAGACTACGTACAAAACAATCAGAAATAATAAAAACTTCAATCCTACTAACTTCCTAAATGAACTTAAATTGGTCAACTGGTCAATCCTAAAAAATCTACTATTAAATGAAGCCGTAACTTTCTTTAACAATAAATTTGTGAGCACCTTTGACTCCCATGCTCCTGCACGTACTATAAAGACTAAAGCTAATAATGTTCCATGGCTCACAAAGGAAACTAAAATAAAAATCAAACTTAGAAATATAGCCAGGACCAAATGGCGAACAATTAAAGCCCCCTTCGACCAAGTGAGATATCGTCAACTTAGAAATGACACAAAACAACTAATTTTTCTAGACAAAATAAAATACTACCAGAACCTCCAGTTTAAACACCAAAACAATCCCCAAAGGTTTTGGGCAGGAATTAACCTACTTCTTCATCCAGGACAATCTACTACCCCAACGCCATCAAAATACACCCATAAATCCCCAGAAACTGTTGCCAGTGCCTTTAATAACTTTTTTCAATGAAACTTTTCAGTCCTTAGCTAACCAACTTACTCCTATACACTCTAACTCTACCACTAACACACCAACTTCTCATCCCCCTTTAACTTCCAACCTGTCTCTACCACTCTTATCTGATCCCTTATCAAAAAACTAAAACCAATTACCCTTTCTGCTGACCTCCTTCCTGCAGAGTATCTACAGAAAAGCTGCTGATGCCATAGCATTCCCCATCTCTATCCTAATCAGTAGAACACTAACTGATGGAACTATCCCCTCAATCTGGAAAATATCCCCTGTTATCCCACTCTACAAAGGTGGAAGTTCACCAGAACTGTACAACTACAGACCCATTGTCATTCTTTCACTACTAGCCAAAATAATGGAGAAGTGCATTTATAAGCAGCTTATGGACTATCTCATTCAAAAGAGTCTGCTTGCCAACTCTCAGTATGGCTTTAGGCCATATCACAGCACTACCTCTGCCCTCCTTTCTTTTACAAATACAATATTCCAAAATAGGAACAACAACAGGCTATCTTCAGCTCTATTTCTAAACCTGTCGAAGGCCTTTGATATGGTCAACCATAAATTACTCATCCATTCCCTAAATTCCATCTCCCTAGATAACCATGCTATTTAGTGGTTCCTATCCTATCTGAATGGCAGAAAACAGGCTGTATTATGGCAGGGCAAACTATCCACCCTGCTACCTCTCGCCCTTGGTGTCCCTCAGGGCTCTATTCTAGGTCCTCTACTCTTTTCTGTCATCATCAATAATCTTCATACTGCCATCCCTGATGCAACCTGCATCCAATATGCAAACGATTCTACCCTGATCTGTACAGCCTCCTCCCCTTTAGACGTGCAAACCTTAACACAAAACACATTTAACACAGTTGAAAACTGTCTCTCTAATCACTGTCTGTTGTTAAATCTCAACAAAACTAAATTGCTCCTCTTTACCCCCACCAGTAGATCCACCCCATTTTCCTTCTCCATAACATCCAACAATGGTACCTTTATCTCTCCAGATGACCATACTAAGCTTTTAGGAGTAATAGTGGACAATAATCTCAAATTTGATATTCATATTAATAAAACTATAAAAAACATTAATAAGAAGCTTGGCTCATTATATAGAAGCAAACCTTTTCTAACTCCATCAGCTAGGACTGCAATCGCCCACTCACACCTACTCTCTACCCTTCTATATGCCTCCCCCATATTCTCCAATTTGAGCAAAACTGAACTTAGCAAGCTCTGTCACTGTTACAACCATATTGCCAGATTTGCCACAGGCTCAGCATATAGGACACATCACTTTCAAAACCTCAGTTTTCTTGGGTGGCTAGAACTGCCCACAGTCTACTTCTGTTTTCATAGTTTCATAGTTTCATAGTATAGTACTAGGCTATCTGCCCTGGGGCATTTGTAAGCCTAGCCATAGTGATGTGGCTTTTGCCACCCCATGAAATGGTACAAAAAATGTACAGAATAAATTTAGAATACTGTGCCTCTGTCTAGTAGTGACACAATGAAGGTCCCCTTATATAATAGAATTAGTTTACTGTGCCCCTGTCTAGCAGTGACACAGATGTGACCCCTGGGGTAAACTTACAATCTCCCATCCACTCATCAAGATTTCTCTTGAAGAGAGTCAGTGAGGGCTCTGCCTAATATGAACTGGGATCTTGTTCCAAAGCATGGGAAGCCTCTGGGTTATGAATCTATCCCTCCAGCATGTCCTATTTATACTTGTGCCGAGGTTTAAGTCTTTAGCTCTCGTGGTCCTGATGGATTTGGATTTTTTTGAGGTGGAGCATGTCCATCAGATCCTGATTGGACATGGCCTTGTACATCAGGCAGAGATCACCTCTGAGCAGGCGGTATGCTACTGAATAGAGCTGAAGTTTCTTTAGTCTGGCAGAATAAGACATATGTTGGAGACCCTTGATCCTCTTGGTGAGGTACTTTTGTGGTCTCTCCAGCTGTTGCAAATGCCGGGTGAGGTACATACCAAATGGGGCATTGTACTCAATCATGGGTCTGATGAGGGAGGAATATAGGGGTACAATGACATCCTTGGATCTGGATGTGAATCCCTTCATGATGAGGTGTGCAAGGTAGAATGTTTTTCTAACCACTTTGGCAACGTGGGTGTCAAATGAGAGGTCATTGTCGACTTGGGTCCCTAGGTCTCTGATTACTTTTTCCATACTCAGTGGGTTGCTGTCTATGTGATAATTTGTGGGTACTTTGTTTTTCCCAAAGGGGATGACTATACATTTTTTGGCATTTAGTTTAAGGCCGTGACTCTGGCACCAGTTGTCCATTTCTGTGAGGCCTTTTTGTAGGATGTATGTGTCTGCTGGTGTATCGACTATGGCACCTAGTTTGCAGTCATCTGCGAACTTTGTCAGCCACAGCCCTCCCATGTTTGCTTTAACATCTGAGAAATAAATGCCGAACAAGAGGGTTCCCAGGACAGATCCCTGTGGGACACCACTTGTGACTGGCTTTGAGTCTGACATTGCTCCAGCGATTTTAACTTTATGGGTTCTGTCCTTTAGCCAGTTTGCAACCCATCTAGTGACATAAGGGTTTACTTTTAAGCTGTTGAGCTTATCTATGATGCCTGAGTGGGGTATTGTGTCGAAGGCCTTAGCCAAATCCAGGTATGCTGTATGGACTGCTTTGCCCTCATCAATGGCACTAGTGACTGTTTCGAAAAAGTCAACCAGGTTTAAAAGGCAGGATCTGCCCTTTACAAAGCCAAACTGCATGAGGTCAAGTGTCTGTAGGTCCCCCATGTCTCTGTTTATGAGTTCCATAATGATTCTTTCCATAGCTTTGCAGATCAGGCTGGTTAAGCTTATGGGGCGGTAGTTTCCAGGGTCTGTAGAGGCACCCCCCTTGTGGAGTGGGACCACTGTTGCTGTATGCCAGTGTTCAGGTACATATCCCGAAGTAAGGCTAAGGTTAAATAGCATTTTTATGTGTGGGTTTAGCTCCTCTTGGAGTTCACGTAACACGCAACCCGGGATACCGTCGGGTCCCATTGATGCTGAGTTTTTTGCTTTGTTTAGGGCGGTTCTCACTTGGCTCACTTGGTTCTCACTGTTTTAATCAGCTTATAGTAGCACACAAAATTCTGTACCATCCTGAAAATACTCACGCACTCAGAAATATCATAAAACCATACAGTAATTCAAGGCCACTACAATCATCCGATAAACTGTTGGTCCAAACCATAAAGCCATTAACTCAGCCAGCGACTCCCTGTTTGCCAACATCATTGGTAAAACTTGGAATTCACTTCCATCTAACCTTACCCTCGAACCATCTTTAAGTCTTTTCAAAAAAGGCCTCAAACAGTATTTTAAAGAGCACTGGCTTTGTCCCTGTACTAACCCTGATTAATCACTGCTCATTCAATGCCTTATT
This sequence comes from Protopterus annectens, assembly GCF_019279795.1. Classification (NCBI taxonomy): domain Eukaryota; kingdom Metazoa; phylum Chordata; order Ceratodontiformes; family Protopteridae; genus Protopterus; species Protopterus annectens. The sequence goes on from NC_056733.1 coordinate 1,936,220,446, forward strand.
TAAATTAATATTGTACGCATCTCTTGTTCATAATAGCTTGCTGCAACCTGTTGTTTTTATACTATTACACACTGTGTATATTGTGAGCACCTACTAGAGAGCTTTGTAAATATGTTTGACTCATATTTGTTACATTCTATCTGTGTTATCTGGAGCTTTTCTCCCTGGGCCTCCGCTGCAAATTGACATATATCCAGTCAGACTATCCCAGTCAACAAATGTAAAATAAAATAAATTAATAAATGTGTCCTGTCCATGAGCCAATTGTTTACCCATCTGGAGATATAGGGATTTAAGCCCATTTTTGTGAGTTTATTTATAATACCTGAGTGTTGAATTGTGTGAAATGCCTCAACCAGGTCAACAGAGGTGGTATGTACTGTTCTTTCCCCTCATCCATGGCCTTAGTGATATTTTCAAGAAATCCACCAGATTCAGAAGGCATGACCTGTCCTTGACAAAGCTGAATTGGGTTAGGTCCAGTTTTTGGAGGTTTCCTTTGTCATTATTAATCAGGTCCTTGATTATTCTTTCCATGGCCTTACATATAAGACTAGTCAAATGTATGGGTCTGTAATTTCTCAGGTCATTAGATGGTACCTCTTTATGCAGAGGAATGACTGTTGCTGTCCTCCACTCTATTCGGGCAAACTCTGTTCAGAGGCCATGCTTAAATAGAGATCCTAATAGGCCTGATAAGTCCTGATTTAAGCTGTTTAAGAGGCAACTTGGTATATCATCAGGCCCCATTGAAGCCAATTTATAGCTTTAGAGAGTGCAATAGCAACCTGTTTTTTGGTAATAATTGGCAGTGGAGTGGTGGAAGTATTTCTTGGGTAAGATATAGGGGTGAAGGGGAGCTGAAATATGAGCTGAATTCATTGGCCAGCAGATTTGCTATATCTTCTGGCTGAGTATAGGTGATGCCATCTACAACTAATTTGACATATTGTTGGGTATTGCCCTTAAGACTGCAGACATAACTGAAAAATGCCTTATGATTATCCTTAGCTTTGGAGTCTATTTTTACCTCAAAGACTGCTTTCAGAAACTTGACTAGTTCTCTGATTTGCTGGTTTAGACTAATGAGGGACTATTTGCTCTGTTGTACACATTCCCTCTTACTTCTTGACAAGATTTTCTATCTTTTGTTGTATAACCTATTAATACCAGGGGTCCACCGGGGTGGATTGTTTTTGTGGTTTGATCTGGGTTTATTTCAGTCTGGTACTGCCATTTATGTGCAGTTGTTTATCTGGTTGTGCACAACTTTTGTGCATGCCTCTGCATAGGTTTCTGTGTTTTCTGTATTTGGGGGAGCTTGGAAACTACCTATGTCGTCCCTTAACAGGGGGTAATATACCTTAGAGAAGTTCTTAAAGTTTTTGGAGTTAGGTGGGGGAAGTAGTTTTACCTTTATTTCAAGGGATGCCGCTTTGTGATCTAATCTTACCAGTGAAGACATCATAGCACTCTCCCATATTTCTGAGTACCAGATCTAGGATTTTTGTTCCCCTAGTGGGAGTGCAGACTAGCTGCTCCAGGGCATTTGAATTTACAAAATCAATAAATCTTTGGCCCTACATGTTAGTGGTTGCATATTCACCCCAATTAGTTGAAGGGTAGTTAAAATCACCCATGAGTATGGTACTGGGCAGGATGGTGAGTAATTACAGTAATTTTAGTAATGATGTATGGGTTTCCTCATTCATGGCGGGAGACCTGTAGCTAACAAAAATATGGAAATTGATTTTTCCCATGGTTAGTTGGACATGGAGTAGTTCACGCATGTCATATTGTTTGATCAGCCTTGAGGTGTGCTTATGCTTTATGTAGATATATACACCTCTACCTTTTGATCTTTCATGTTCAGTGGGAAGTTTGAATGTAAGAAATGCATTATAGCTATGCACTGCCCGAGTGTTTTCTCTGGCTTTGAACCATGTTTTGGTAACTGCACAGATGTCAGCTTTCTCCAGGGTGAGGAGAGCTTCCAGGGAGTGCAGCTTCTTGTTGAGGCTTATATCACTGCACAATAACACCTTTAGCTTGTTCAGAGTAGCTTTTCTTATGTTGGAAGGTTTGTCTGTTTGGCAATACTCAATAAAGGCATTATATGGGTGGATAATGTTTTGGCCAATATCCAAAAGCCTAGAGGTGACAGGTGAAGACCACCCCTGGCAAAGGAGTGTGGCCTGTCGACCATGTCCTCCCAGGCTGACAAGTATTGGACCCCTTTGGAATGAAACCAGTAGCTAAGCAAATTGTTAAAGTCAATCATTTTCTGATGGTATTATGGTATCATCCTTGGAGATGGTAGAATGCTGCTCAATGCTAGGCTCATACCTGCCTGTGACACATATTCTGAAAGTTCAACCATGTCTCTCCTCATATAGTTCAAAGATGCATGACTCAGGTCATTCATGTCCACATGAACTATGATTGAGTCACAGGTACTTGAGGTAAATGTAGAATTTATAAAGGCACAAACAACAGGGCAAGCTGATCAATGCCATCTGGCTGACTAACTTTGCAGATGATTGCAAATTAGGAGTTGTCATTAAATCCCCCACCATCACAAATGTTATTTAGGATAGGCTGACACAGAAAAATAACTGGAGTCAGAGCCATGGACTAAAACTAAATGTCAAGAAATGCATAATAGTATCCATCAGGTAGTCATCTACCCCTGGTAGCTATCATATTGATAACACATCCCTAAGAGTTGACCCAGTAGTCAGGGACTTGAGAACACACATAGACAGTGATCTGATCTTTGATCATCACACATTTAAGGCAGTGAGGAAATCATTCTATGTTGTGCAAGTTATGGACAGAGGTATGGCATCTAGGTCTGAGGAAGTAATTGTTCTACTCTATTAAGCATTCGTTGGTGCCCCCTTTGGTATTCACCTGACCAGGTATGTCCACCAGTTGGAATGTCCACAGAGGTTCCTCACTAAGAGAATACAGGACATAAGTAACATGTCATATGTTGACCACCTTAAGGCCCTGTCCTTGTATTCTGCCTCCTACAGGCTGTTAGGGGGGATCTATGCATGATATGCAAGACATTGTTAGACCCCACTTTGCTGGACCGCCTGCACATTCACAAAACAAATAGCACCAGAATTACCTATTCTAGGGACTTAAACCTTGCCTGTGATATAGATATAACCTACTGGAGAGATAGGTATGTGACAGAGTGACTATCCCTTCTCTGCAGCAGGCTTCCCATTTGTGTGAGGTGGAGTTCTTCCATAACTTAATTCGAGTGTGGCTTGGACAATTGGATGGGGAATGGGAAATTCATCCTTGGTTTGGCACCTATGTCTCTAATGGATACAGGCAGCCTGTAAATGGTTCATCTCCCAATCCACTTCTTATACTTATCAAGTGTATGATAACTTGTTAGAGATTTGGGATGCATGGCTAGACTTAAAAAAGCCCTTGTGGTCATTAATCTAGTAAATACCTATGAACTTACAAATAAGCCCTCCAGCCAATAAAACAACTAATTGCAAAAATCTCTAGTGTGTTTCCCCAACTTATGCAGACAAAGCTACCACCCACTACCACTAGATGGGAAATCCACTATCTTCTTGATGTAAAAACACAGCAAAATGTTTGCTATAGTGTAAAAATGTACAACTTTATGGAGCAGCTAGCTCAATAATGAATTCAGTGTAAGTAAATCAGCAGAACAGACAATGAAAATAAGCACAAAGAAATGTAAATAAATAATTAAAGATATAAATAACAACATAGAAAGTGAGAAATTTATAAAGCTCAATCTACAGTAAGGATGGACAGCTTAAAATCACAGCAGATCAAAGAATGGATGGTGAGTGGAAAAAGAAACTAGCAGGGAGTCCCCAATAATGCTTGTAGCTTTTACAAGCTTTGAGTCTTCTCAGAAAATACAAAGATACATAATTTTTCTTCTTATTTAAAGAACTCTGCCTTCTCCTACAGTTTAACTCAATCCTTAAGTTGCCTTTTTCCCTACAATATTGTTCCAGTATTGTGTAAGTAGTAGAAACCTGCTTTTACTTTATAAAACATTAATTTCCTTGCCTTGGAATCAAAGGAAAGGAAAGCCCACCTACTTTTTTAAGCATAACTTCTCACATACTTTGCAGAGGAATTTGTCTCTGGCTGCATGGCATTCTAATGACACAAAGAAATCTGTAGTTTACCATCAGATACTGCTGTCATTCTTAGATGGGCAAATACTGTCTTAATTGCAGTGATGGGGAGAACTTAATACTCATCTTTCATACTTAATACTTAATACTCATCTTTTTTTGTATTGCTAAATGCATTTAATACTTGTTATTGTCTTTGTCACTGTAGCCCAGGTCATGGCTGAAAGGGTCCTGTGACCAGTTCACTTTCCTGGTCAATAAAGTATAAATAAATAGAAAATAGAAAAAAGGAGGTGAACATGACAGAAATATTTTTTGAACTAGTGAAAGCATGTTTTAATTCTGCATCATGCATTAGAGAGGGAAAAGAACCTCCCACTGAAGGCATTGGGCAGCAACAGACAGACTTACTTTGGAGTCCTTTCCAATAGTAGTTGTCACCTGTCCAGGATGAGAGTGTGGGGGAATGTCTGTCAATTCCTTTAGAACTACAAAATAATCCATTTACAAAAGCCTTTATATTTATCCACTTTCCTTTATTGGAAGTAGCTAACAACTATTTATAGCAAAGAACAAGCTCTGACAGACACATAAATGAGTCTCACTCAAAAAAAAACATAGAAGCAGCTCTGTTACAGAAGGTAGATAAGATGACAGTTCATAACTGACTAGGAATCAACAAGTCAATGTTTTTTGGCTTTGCAAAAGAAAAGGGTGAGGGGGAGATAATTATATTTGCCTCAATGGCACAAGAAAACACCATCACTTCCTTATGTCTAGCGTAAGTGATATAAGGAGGACTTGAAATGTATTCTGGGAAGAAGGAAAGAAAGCAAGAAAACAAGATCACATTACCAAGGCAGGCCCCACCAGCTGCCATTTTGTGAGAAACACACCAAGATTGTAAAATAAGCACTTGTGGTGAATTTGGGGCATTAACATACCTCAGAAAACAAAGATACAATGAAAGAAAACACATTTTCGAGTTCTAAGGTGGAGTTTTCCTTTAAGCATCACTCAAGAAATAAATTAACCAATGGGGAAAAAAAGACATGTGAAATGTGCAGCCTAGGTAATTAAAGTGTCTATCTGCCACATAGAACAAAAACACCACACCAAGCAGATTTCTTAAAACAGAAAACAAAATGGGCAGGTAAAACAAAAAGCAGCTCTTTCAGTTGAAGCAACTCATAGGCAAAAAGATATAGATTTATTTTCTTCACCCAGCAGGGAGTCACCAACAGTGCTTGAAGTTTTCATAGGCCGTGACTCTTATCAGAAGAGACAAAGATCCAAAAATATTCTGTGTATTTATGTATCACTCAAGAAACACATGCAATGAGTAGCCTAGGTAATTTAAGTGTCTATATGCCACATAGAACAAAAACACCAGGCCAAGCATATTTCATAAAACAGAAAACAAAATAGAGCAGGTAAAACAAAACAGCTCTATGAGTTTAAGTAACTCATAGACAAAAAATAAAAATTTACTTTCCTCACCCACCAGGGAATCACCAAAGTGCTTGTAGTTTTTGCAGGCCTTGAGTCTTATCAGAATGTCAGACATTTCTGTATTTATCCATTATCTGCAGGAATATGGATACTTACACACAGTACTAGTTTGGTAAGAAGAAAAGCGTGAGTGTGTTTGCTCATTCTGTAAAGTAACGAGCCACTCTGCATATATCTTTGCTAAGTGTGGGCTCAAATTCACATAGGGGATAGTTCTCATTATATTCAGATCATTGTGTCCGTGTAAAAGTTTTAAAAATGCTGCTATACCTACCTGCTTATTGATATTAAAAGCTATTTTAAAAATGCTTTCGACTACAGCATTTATTCATCAGATTTGTTTGAATATCTCTGCATCTCATTTAGAACAGTTTTGTGAGTAAAGCTTTGAACATACCGGGATAGTTTTGCAAAAAGTATGTGGAATATCATAACATTTGCAAACTGAATTTCAGATAAAAGTGCGTCATTGCTATTAATTCAAATTCAACACCCATCCCAGAATTATATTTGGAGGAAGTGAGATGGTCAGAGATAAATTTTGACTATAGAACAGGAACATCTCCTGATTCCAGGGATAATTTTGAATTATAATTTGTAATTTGACAACAAACATACATATACATTTTATGCCCTCCAACTTAAAATACATTTCTGTGTATTTGATCTACAGGAATTTGCAGTTGTCTGTTAGCAGTAGCTATGTGTTACATGAGAGTTTTTTACTGTCTGACATGCATTCATGCTTGCAATTTTGTTTACATAAATACACAGCACTTTGTACTTCTTGCAAAGCTAAGGCCATGATCCCTATTACTACCCTATCATCCATGCATATTCATACCTCAAATTTGTTTAACTTTACTTCCTCCATGCAATTACAGGCAAGATGTATTACCTAAGCAGGTAGGTGTCAGAGTTATAGTTTGAATGTAGCTTAGAGTTACAGGTTTGAATCTCAGATCCTCTAGTCTGTGCTCGGTTCCTTTTCAATTTGTAAATGACTGTGTGTGAAACATTCAAAACCACATAAGGAAATTATGTAATTTTATTCATTTTAAAAGTTAAAAAACATGAGCTAAGCAATATATATCAATGTTATTTTATACATCATGCATACATACTTTTTTTACTTTTTGCAGGTGATAAAGAATTCACTCAGAATCAGACTCTGTGCATCGATTGGATGCACAGGCTGAAGGAGTAGCACATAGAGAGAGGTATGTTGATTACTTTGTCAGACTTTGTTAATAAATTTAATGTGATCATTGTTACATGCTCTTATTTTTGCCATTATCATGTATAGTACTTATAATGCAGAAATACTGATTATGTAGCTGTGAGGTAAGTGCAATAGTCAGACAATACCTGTGATTACTAGTATAAATTACCTAAAAATGTTTTCAGTAACAAGTTTCTAGTGCTTTATGTTCTGCTTGTAATGCATCTTTTGGAAGATTTACACTTACATTTGTGGATATGATTCTCAATGAATGATGTGTTGTGCATAAGCTCCTCTTTATATAGAGAAAGTGTGTCTGCTGTGACAGTGCTCACAGTGTGCAGTCTAGCATGCCCTTCAGTTCAATATTACTATTGCATCTGCCTATAACATCTGTGATGGTTTGGTTAAAACACACTTGTATCCTGTGTTTACAGATATTTTTCCACATAGGCATTCCTGTTCAACATTTCCAACTGCCTGTTTCATAGTCAGCAATCAGCATCATGTTGTTTGCATTTTGCAGGGTGATGCATAGTGATTTCTAATAAATGAATGTAGGCCACTAATGCATTTGTAGACAGACAAGTTTGTTTGTATTACATGTACTGTTTTTTTTTCCCCATGCATCCCGGGTCGCCACTGTGTTTATAATTGTACATTATTACTAGTGCGTTGTATTGCATTCCAAAAATTGATGTTGGGTCAGCCAATGACCAGGTTGCCTTCACCTTTTTTGCATATGGCTTTTAGATTTCCCACTGTACTGTCATCTTGCTATATCTTCATTATATCAATGTGTTAATTAGAATCTGTTCATATGAATCATTATATGCATGGAAACCTGGATTACACTTGATACTCACATAACATATAAGACAGGAAACATGGAAATAGTAATATGCTGTCAGACAATCTGCTGGTCAATGCACTAAAGCATACATCATAAGTAGTAAGCAGTAAGAAGTAAGAATTGCAGGTCACACTACTAGTGTTATGTTCTTATTTTAACAGTGTTGTTTTGCAAGGTAGATTCATCTTGGTGCATGACACAGTGTCATGGTATGCTTCTCTTCAAATGCCAGGATATGTAAGTGTGCTGGCTGTGCACATAAATGTTATGCAAAATGATGGCTGATAAGTGTTCAGCGAATGTCAGGAATTCCATGGGTAAGCTGCATTATTGTTATACATGCTATGCCATGGCCTCTAAGCTGCTCACATTCCATGATGGAAACAGTGGCCGTAACATGGGTCTGCACTAAAAACATCCATAAATATAGATAATAGGACAAAAACAGGAGCAATAGCAATGATGTGTATGAAACAAAGATAATAGCATGCCAGTGACACCCTCCTGATGTGGCGAGTTTTTCTGTTGTAATGTAGATCATGCAGTGGGCAAATACAGACAAAACAAACACAGTCATTTATTATGAAGTGGCATAGGTGCATGAGGACATATACAACAAGCACGTCATGGTGATACTCACATGACATACAGTGCATGTGTTGGCCAAATGTCCTTGCGTAGAAAAACAGCTACATTAGTTTCAGACAGCACAGCTGTGCTAAGCAGTGCTGCAACCCATGAACATGGTGAGGAAACATACCTGATCTCTTGGCAGGTGCATTTGTATGGCTTATGTCCCCAAAAGATAAACTTGTGGTTTACAATGTGAGAGAAATATCAATATGAGAGTATGTACCACTGGTATAACAGGATGCAGATGCAATAAAAGATAATGGGCACAGTAAGAGTATATGTAGCTACCCACCTGTCGTGGCCTGCTGTTGTGCAGAAGTGGACAGACCTGTGAAAATTAATGCAGACAACATTATACATGTTGGTTGTACTGCCATGTATGTACTGAAGTTGTGTAGCAGCATGTCATTACACTTACATTAGTAGTCATCCTCACCCTATATGGACTCATGAGCATGATGCAAGTCTGCTACTGAAAAACAAAAAATAAACTTATATAAATGTGCATGCAACTGCAATATATACTGTGTTAAGCTATATGCATCAATGTTATGCAACGTAACACATACATGTGCAGCCTGGAACACCTGCTTCAATCACACCATGGGTATGTGTATGTGGCACTCCCCACTCACCATATGCAACAAGGTAAGAAAATGTGTGATCTCATTGGGTATGTCAATAGTGGGCCACCATTGGTGGCATCCATTGACATGTCATACCGGATTACCCAGTTGGCTGCATGAAGGATCATGTCAAATCACCCTCTGTAACAGACCTCCAGGGATCTATTGTGATGTCCTACAGCATTAATCATGTTGGTGAGGTCAGTCCACACTTCATTCCTCCATACTATATTTCCTGTCCATCCAAGAAGTTGCCATCCATGTCGCTGCAGAACATCTATTATAATTTTGTTTTCCTGTAGTGAAAAATCGTTGCCCTTAGGTCTGTCTGCCATCTAGAAGACAGTTATATGCATATGCTTACATTGATGTGTGGACCTACATATGGACATGATTATTTTGACAGCTTATGCCACCATACCCTCTCTGCAGTCCTGTGCAATGCCAAAATCTAAGAAATAGTCCCTGTCCCGTATATTACTATGATATATAAAAACATGTAAGATATGAAACAATGCCTTAATGCATAAGTCTTGGAACAACAAAATAACTTGTGATATCTGTAGAATATAAATTCATTACAGTGGCTTTCACAATAGCAGATGTTTTAACACAACAGCATTATGCCACATGATCCACACACTCTACAGGCAGTTCACATTAACACATTATATAACATATATGTAAAACAGAAATATTTGATCCTGTCACACACATCCTGCAGCTGTAATGCAATGAGAGCCTAACCAGACAATTGTGTGAAAAAATAGTCATATTAACAGGAACTTTTATACGGGATGAGCTTGTATCAACGCAAACAATAACGAGCAGTGAATGGTAGCCCCCAGTAGCAGACAGTATGTGAAAATTATTAATTGAACAACTTACAGAAAGTAATGCAAAGTCTATTTATCTGTACCACACACAGTACATGTTAAACATACATAAACACAGATCGAGTTTTCTTGAGGCAATTGTTCTAGTACATGTTTAAGGAGCATCAATGAATAAATATCCATAATTGCAATATGAATACATACTATATAGCAACATATGGATAATGTTAGAATCAATAGGTTTTCTTACATATACCACAGACTGTACTTTGTCACCAGTAAGTCGTGCTGAAAATCCATTAGTATATCCTTATGTACTACTCACTGATGCTGCTTACTTTTTCTATACAACAGCCTATGGGGAAGAGGTGCTTGCTTTTGATACATATGTACCCACCTGTATGCATACAGGCCATTCCTTCACCCCCATTCCAGTAGGTTGCATACATTTTTAATATTGCACACAATTTTCCCTAAATACATAAATTGAAGCAGGTATACATACATTTATAAGGAGTAATGATAACATAGGACAATAGGGAGATAAACATATCTCACCATAATGATGCTACCAGGTGCAAAATTACTTTTGCAGCTACTTATGAGTCAGGTATACCTGAAAGTAAGACCGGCTATGTGCACACAGTTTTTAAATCCCATTTGCACCATACATAATTAACAAGGTTCATTAAAATTTAAGGTTTTGGAATTCCATTTGCACATATCTGCTTAAGTTCTCAAAATCTGGTGTATTAACAAACAGCTTTGCATAATGGGAAGCTGCTCCCTGCAAATGGTCAATAGGCATTGTTAAATAGGACCATATGTAGCAAGGGTCTGCTATCTTCCAATGATATGATACCATGCCATAAGTGCCACTTTTATATTTGGATTTTGATACATTTACAGATCAGATCATTGCTATCTGCAAAATGAGTAGGACCTCAGTGAACAATTTATTGAATTGTGAGCTATCCAACTTAGCTACGTCATCATCAAGATGACTACTTCCAGGAGGCTTCAACATGGCCAAGTGCTCAATTGAACTGAGGAGGAGACAACCTGGATGCTGACCAACTATGCTGGAGTAGAGTATCGCATGAATTCCAGCCAAAGATTGATGTATGGAACCAGATTCTGAGGGAGCATCAATGTCATATAGTAAACTGCAGGACTGGAGTGTAGGTTCACCACCACCACTGCAATAACCTGCATCAGAAGGATGCTGAGGATCTTCATCAGATGGTCACTGAGATTACAGAGACAGCCAGTAGATGCCTACAGTAAGTGTCACAATCCTATATATACCTGTACATTCCTAAGGAAATCAGAGATATAGCTGTGTCTCATATGTCTGATATATGGCTTTTAAACCCATTAACCAGCTGTTCTGACAATTAGCTCACATGAGTAATTGAGAAGGCAAGGTGAGTGTTGTCCTTGAAATTATGTCTTTGATTCCCATGGGATTTTCTTTGCTTAATATGGTTTATCATGTATACACTAATAAATATTTTAGATGTTTCTGTTTTCCAACATGTAAGGACATAATTTTACACATTCAGTACAGTCGTATCACTGACACCTATAGTGGCTAGGCTGTTGATTGGTACTCATTTTTCTGTTACTCATAATTCTTTGAGAGTATCATCCAGTCTATCTGTGTATATGTGAATAGTAACTCATACAGACATTTGTTAGTTCTGCTTTACAAAGTGCACAGTATTATTAAAATCCCATTTAACACAAGACCACTGCAGGTCTGCTTACCTAAACATATCTTCTATGTTATAAAACCTGATGCTACATGGCAGTTTTGTGGAGCATGAAGGCCTATAGTGTTTATTTCTTGGATGCTTCCATATTCATCTTTTAGCCTCAGTAATGCAGACACACACACACACACACACACACACACACACACACACACACACACACACACACACACACATAGACACACACACACACACACACACACACACACACACAAAACCTTAGTTTGTTAAAAAAGAAGGTATGACGTATAATAGCTCTTCCTATAAAGCAAGAGGCCAACGTGCAGGTGTAGCAGCAAGCATAGGTTAATGCACATAAGGGATAGAGCTCAGTATATTTGGATTGTTGTGTCTGTGTAAAAGGTTTCAAAATGCTGCTATAGACATCTGCTTGTTGATATTAACAGTTATTTTTCACAGGCTTTTGAATATAGCATTTATTTGTCAGATTTCTAGAAATATCTCCAAAATCTGTAAAGCAGCTCTTTTACTACAATTTTATGTGTAAAGCTTTGAACATACTGGAATAGTTATGCAAAAAGAATTGGGAATATGATAGCATTGGCAAACTGAATTTAATGTATGTGTGCCACTGTTTATTAATTCCAATTCAGCACCCTACTCATATTTATATTTGGGAGGGAGTGAGATGGTTAGATTTAAATTTTGACTGTAGAACAGGGACATCCCCTGATATCAGGGATAATTTTGACATAAAATTTGTAATTTCAAAACAAACCTAAATGACAGTTCTGTGTATGTGATGTACAGGAGTTTGCATTTGTCTGTTAACAGCAGCTGTTTGTTACATTTATGTGTTCTATTATCTGAGGTATGAAATTTTACAGTTGTGTTTTTGTGTTGTGACCACTGTGCTGACATGCATTCATGCATGCAATTTTATTTTCATAAAGGTACAGCACATACTTCTGCTAAAGTGTAAGCCACAATCTGGATTACTACCCCATCCCAGCACATTCTTACCTTTGATTTGTTTAACTTCATTTCCTCCATAGCATCTCAGGCAGGATGGATTAGCTAGACAGGTAGTTGTCAGGGTTAGAGTACGAACATAGCTGAGAGTTGCAGATTTGAATCTCAACTCCTCCAGTCTGTGTTCAGTTCTCATCCAGTGTGTAAAGGACTGTGTGTGAAACATTCAAAACTGTGTATGGGGGTTCTGTAATGATGTTTAATTTTAAATTTAGAGGTCATGAACTAAGCAATGTATAGCAATGTTATTTATACCTACATCATTCATATATGCTTTTTACTTTTTGCAGGTGTTGAAAAGCATGCTAGAAATCAGGGCCTGTACATCAAGCAGATGCACAGGCTGTTAGAGCAGACAGGGAGAGAGAGAGAGGTATGTTGATTACTTTGTCAAATTTTGTAACTAAAATAAATGTGATAATTGTTAGAGGATTATTGATTCATTGATTTATTTATTTTGCATTACCATGTATACTACTTCTAATGCAGGAATACCTATCACCCATCTGCAAAATAAGTGCAATAGTCATACAATCCTTGTGATTACAAGGATGAATTACATAAAAATATGTTTACATATGAGTTAGCAGCAGAACATGTTTGCTGGAGATAATGTTTTAAATTGTATATCACAACACAGATAAACAGTCATTTATGTGCAACTCTCACAGTGCCTTTGCTTTGATAGTTCACATGCAAGTTAATAATGCTTTGCCTGCTGTTTGTAAAACAGGTGGTGCTACAACTGTACGTGGGGATGTGGTTTTCAATGACCGATCTGTTGTGTATAGGCTTCCTATTCACACACTGAATTAGTGTTTTCTGTGTCAGTAATGCACTCTTGTTGGTGGACTACGTCTGGCATGCCCTTCTGTTCAACATGGGTATCACATCTGTCTGCAGCACCTTTGATGGTTTGGTTACAACACACTTGTATCCTGTGTTTGGGAATAGTTGTGCACATATGCATTCCTGTTCAACATTTCCAACTGTTTGTTACAAAATCAGCAATCAGCATCATGCTGCTTGTATTTTGCAGGCTCATACATAGTGGTTGCTAATAAATGTATGTGGAGCACTGGTACATTTGTAGACAGGCAATACTGTTTGTAGGACATAAGCTACATTTTAATATGTCACAAACTGTCAGTGTGTTTATGATTGTACATTATTTGCAGTGTGTTGAGTTGAACTCCAAAAATTTGATGTTGGGTCAGCCAATAACCATATTGCCTTGCTCAGCTCTTTTGCATATGGCTTTTATATTTCCCACTGGATTGTCATCTCACTATATCTTCATTACACCAATATGTTGATAAGCAGCTGTTCATATGACTCATTACATGAACAGACGCCTTAGGTTACAACTGACATTCACACACCAATATAAATGTGCAAGACACACATACAAGATAGGAAACATGGAAATATTGATATTTTCTCAGACAGCCTGCTGACCAATATAGTAAGGCATATATCACAAGTAATTCCCAGTGCATGTGCTACGTTGTTTTTTTTTTCACAGTGTTGTTTTGCAAGGTAGACTCATGTTGGGTGTTGCATGACACAGTGGCATGGTATACCTCTCTTCAAATGTCAGGATATGTAAGGGTGCTGGCTGTGCACATGCTTGCCAAGCAAAATGATGGCTGATAAACAAGTGTTCAGCTAATGTCAAGATTTTTACTGATAACCTGGGTTTTGCATGCTATGGCATGGCCTGGAATAAGCTGCTCACATTCCATGATGGAAACAGTGGCCCTAACTTGGGTCTGCACTAAAAACAATGTTACTTCTCTGTTGTAATGTTTTGATATTTTGTATAACTTGTTTTGCTGTAAATGTGGAGCTTTTCTTGCTAGGCCTCTGCTGAAAAAGGAAATGTATCCAGTTGGCCTTTCCCGGTATACAAATGTAAAAATAAATAAAATAAATAAGTATAGATAATAGAACATAAAAAAGTGTTGCGTGCATAAAGAGCCATCTGCTAACAACAAAAATGCTTATTATATTTTTCCTACAAAATCATTTTAGGCCATTTTGTCTGTGACATATGCATTCCATTACTCATCTGTTTGGGTTGTGTATACCTGCTTGTGTAGGTAGAAGCTGTTTGCCGCTTTGCTATATTACTGATGTCTGGCATTCTGCTTGGTTGTTTGCCTTCCACATGCATGGCTAAAGGTTCAGTCCTGTCTTCTACTGGTATTCTCCAGCATGCTGTGGGCTGCGTTTATTCATATGTGCCATTTTTTGGCTTATCCTTCAATTTCAGACAGACTACGTGTGTCCTAAAATCAATATCCAATGTGTACTGTGATTCCTACACTGCACAACTGTCATAGGTCATACACATCTAGTTATATCTCCTACTAAGACTGCAACGCCATACTATAATAATGACTAGGTACACATGTATTTCTGCATTTAATCATGACTGGTATTCATCTCCACCCTGTTTGAAAATATTCCATTCCCCATGTTGTAGAGTGTGCCATCTGTGTACCATACATTTCCTTAATGTTTACTTCTGACCTTATTCTGTCATCTTTTATATTTGTTATACATACACACCTGCTGTGTTGGTCTTCCTCTACAATTTCCCTGTCTTTACCTTTCCTTCTACTGTTCAGAAAAAAAAATGAGGCCTACCCCCCTAAAAAAATGCCCATGCCCCTCTGACAGTCCCTCAGATTTTCCTATTCCAACATACCTCTTGTATGTCCCTCTTCTTCACCAAAACCCCAAATCTGCTTTTCTATCTCCTTGTTTCTTTGGGAGTGTGTGTTACCTGTGTTCCCTACACATGTCCCGCACCCATTGGTAGCTACTGTTACCTGTGGTGATGTGGCTGTGATTGCTTTTCATCTTTATTAATTTTTTTATCAGAAATTATATGGATTCCATCAGGATCCATAAGTGAAAGCAAGTATCTTTTACTAATAAATTGACGTACAGAGATATCCTGTAGTTGTCTCTAAGCTTACTGGAGAGATTATTGTAGATATGTATTTATTAATGTCAGGCAGGTTATATTGGGATAGTATAATTTCTGTAACTTTGTTAATGTGCATCAAACTTGATGAGACAGTTTTCATGACTTATGGAATGGCTGTGATTGATATGCAGTGCACTGATGCTATTGCTCAACTCTGCTTGATTTTTAGAATGGAAAAAAAAGAACAGTTTTGTAAACATTTTAAAAAGGGATAAAAAATGAGGAGAACTTAAAATTATAACAACGGATGTGATACTATACAGAAAATATAAGTAAAAAAATGTGAAATAGAAAAAAATGACAGAATATTGTTTGTAGTAAGAAAATGCGAATTATTTTTGTATATTTAGAGAAACAGAGATGATAAAGATATGCAAGAGAAATACAAACATGATTCTTGAAGAAAGTATGGGGGATATACAAACAAAAAACTGATATTGGCTTATTAAACTCATTTTTTTGTATTTTCCTTTGCTTGATATAATGAAAATGGAAATACTTTTATCTGTCTCTATTACATGTTAAGTTTAAAAAAATCATAGAAAGAAATGACAAGGTGCAGCTATGAACATGAATGTTTAAATGATGTAAAGAAATGTAAATAATGAAAGATGAAAATAAATAGAGTAAACCAAAAGAATGAATGAGTCTCCCACTCCCAGCTGAGTCCCAGCTTGTAGAAGTGTAAAGGTAAACATGGTGGAGATGACTAAGTCTAAGGAGCATGAGAGTTAGAAGGGGATGGATTTGGATGACAATGGGTGGAGTTGGAGCTGCTTTTTAAGCTGGATTTGTTTGTGGAGAGTGATACAGTGAGATTAGAGATGGAAGAGAAACAGACAGCAGTAGTGGTTATAACCCTCCAACTGGGAGGGTTGTGGGGCAGAGTACTATAAGGTCTGTTGCAAAAGGCAGTATGAGGGATGAACAAGAGGTTCAGAGAGAGATGGGAGAAGAAAAAAGAGGAAAAGAGAAAAAGAAGAAGTGAGTAGTGAAAAAGACATATGCAAATGGCACAGCAACAGCAGTGGAAAAGGGAGAAGAGATGAGTATAAATAAACTGAGAAAAAGTGTTCAGTAAGAATACAATCAAAAAATGAAAATGTGCTGAATAGATAAGACATTTGGACAATATGGTAGTATAACATTAAAAAAGTAGTGATACTAAGCAACTAAGAACACATCGAAAGTTATCGCTGCAGTAAAAAAAAACCAGACTTATCTTACGGTGAAATAATTTATTAAAATAACAGGTAAAAAAACACAAGTCTTTGTTAAATGCTTTTATCCTGTAATACCAGGACCTCATCAGACCAATTAGAAACACAACCAGCAACCCCTATATTTTCTTAAAACAATTATCTAATTAATAAAAGAATCATCCAATTGTATTATAAAAAATAATATATAAACTAAGAAAAATATGTACTGTCTTAAAGCCTGAAGTTCCCACAGGGCTAAATAAAAGCTAATTCACTCACACTGATCTCAAATTTAAAACTGGTTGAAGGGAAATGTGTTCATTAATACCCAGGGGTTGAGAGGCATGAAAGTTCAATTGCCATTTAAATTCCCTTTCTGAAAGCCGAGCTTTAAAATCATCTCCCCTGGGATTAATGTAAATCTGTTCAAAAATGCAAACTTAAAACCTGGACAACTAGGGTTTGAAACATAATGTTTAAAAAGTGCATTGTTCATGTCTCATCTTTTTATTTCATATAAGTGTGCATACATTCTTTTCTTCAGGGGTCTTTCCCTTTTGCCCACATAAAATGCTGGGCACCCAGAACACTTAGCCAAATAAACTACCCCTTTGGAAGTGCAATTTCCTTTGCAAAAAATACCTTAGAGCACATCTCATTTTCTAAAGTTAAACTACAAACTTCAAGAATATACTGACACTGGCCACAAACTCTACATTTGGAAACTTATCCTTGAGGTTAGAAGCAGTTTTAAAAACAAAAAAAGGGGTTGCGCCCAAGACCTGGTAAATTTCGTGGTCACCTCTAAGGATGTTCCAGTTACTCTTAATTATGTTCTTAATTTCATTTCCTGTGGACCATATTCTACTACAAATGCTCTCTCAAAGTTATTTGGTTCACCTCCTTTGTTCTGTTGAATAACTTTTATGTCCAGTAGGGGTTTGTATTTGGTAACCCAATTAGACTCGGTGTAAACTTTGATATCCTCTATTGGTTGTGTTGGGTAGCCCCAGGCTATAAACATAGCAGATATTACTCGAAGTTCATGTTTCATGTTGTCAAACTGGGACATCATTCTCACTACCCTTATAAGTTGACCCTTAACAATACAAATTTTTTGACTAAATGGGTGGCAGCTTGAGAAGTCAAGATAAGCATTACTAAAAGCTGGCTTCCTATAAATAGCAGATTTGAAGCCCATGCATGTGTTATAGATCTTTCTGTCTAAATAATTCATTAATTAATTAATTACTATATCTATACATAAATTTTAGAAAAGATGAGGAATTGTTAATATGACTCATAAAATTAACAATGACCTTTTCTAACACTTTCCATAAAATAAATATGTCATCCAGGAATCTCACATATAATTTTATATGTTGATATTAATTATGTGCAAAAATGTGTTGATGTTCCTATTCTAGCACTAGCAATACTAAATTGGCATAAATCGAGGTGCATGAAGTGCCCATAGCCATATCCTTAATCTGTTTGAAATATTCACCTTCAAAAAAAAATTAATTATTTTCCAATACTATAGACATAAGTTAAATCATCAAATTGACCTTATCATTAACAACGGAAGTGTATCTTAATAAACTGTTGTGAACAAATTCTATCTCTTCTTCCTTGGGAATAGAAGTAAATAAATCAATTACATCAACAGTTAAAAAATCAGATCACAAGACCAAAGTTCTTTTTTCAACCTCCCTAAGAAATCCCATGAGTTAATAACTAAGTGAGTAGCTTGATTGTAAATAGGTTTAAGCCACCTGTCTAAAATTAGACCAGTAGGAAATGTTTTAGCCCTCCATCCTGCCACTATAGGTCTAAAAGGTGGCTTTTCCATGCATTTGTGGACATTGGGGATGCCAAAAAATGGTGGCTGCTACAGGATTGTTAACTTATAAAGCATTGTAGGTCATACCATTAGCTACCATTAGGAATAAAGACACCGTTAAAAGCATTTACTGGAGAACAAAACTTTTTTGTGATATTATCTTTGTGACTGGGGAAGAGAAGAAAATACTTATGAGGGGTTGTGAACTGAAAGAAAGTGAAATCATATTTAAAAGATGGTTGGCAGGATGTGCAACAATTAACAAAAGTAACAGATAATTGATGCACATGGATTAATAGATGACAATGTTTTGTGAGTCTAAAAAATATAAATTTGAAAATGCAACTGCTCCATAGTGTAATTAATGTGAATGGTATAAGGTGTGTTGTAAGGTAATTGATCAAAAGAAATCATTTTTTTCTTTGTGGGTCAGAGGACAATGTGAGAAGAGAAGATGTATTCAATATGAGTAAAAAGGACTGATATTAAAAATTTCATTGTGAAACGTTACAACTATTTGGAAATACAAAACAGTGAAAGAAAGTAAACATGAAAACATGCAGATATTGAGGGTATCAATGAAACTACAGAAGAAGAAATGGAGGAAAATTAGGAAGAACAGAAATAAAATGAAAAATGGGGAGGGAAGGATGGTGCACATTTTGTAAGTAAATTTGAATAGTTGAGAAGTGAAAAGCTTGAGGAAGAAACAGACTTAAGTTGGCATAAAGTGAAAGGAAAAAGAAAGTATATTAAAAAATGTAATAGAAAGAAAAATAACGAGAAAAAATTAGTAAAGAATAAAGAAATAAGGAAATGGATAATGTTAATATCTGGGGATTTAAGTAAGAATGCTGATAATTTATAAATGGCATGAAAATGTAGCTCAGACATAATATATTTAGTAGATGTGAGATTTTTTAAAAAAGAGAAAAAAGAGCATTCAAGCTAGATAAAGTAAACTTTATAAGTTAAAAATTAGAAAATCAGACAAATAAAATAATACAGAATAGGGTACTATGCTGAACAACAAATACTTGGAAATCTTAAACCAAAAAACTAAAATCAACACTGAGAAGTTAAAGATGATTAACTTCTCTATTAACACAAAATCTATGCACAATTTAGCCACAAAAACAAAATTACTCAGTATGTTCAATCACATAAAAGAAGTCTACTGACATAGAAAGAAAAGAAAAGTAACAGAAATAGAAGATATTCTAAGTAATTCAGAGATTATTATAACATCAATCAAAACAATATATTAATAGATCCAGAAGAAATAATTAAAATATTTATCAAAAAAAGATAAAAACTAAACTATCTTATGACCAAATGAAAGTAAATGACAAACCAATCTCTATGTCTGAACGTCAAATTCAAATTTCTAAACTGAAACCTAATAAAGCACAGGGTAATAAGGGATTATATCTGAACTTTATAAGCTGTTACCCAATGAAGCCCTAGACATACTACAAAAGCTTTTTTTTTCTATAGTCAGGGACCTAGCTAAAGTTCCTCCTTTTTGGAAATATACCCTTATCTCTCCCATTTTAAAAACTGTCAAAGATACTACTGAATGCTCTTCAAACAGGCCGATTTCACTTTTAAATGTAGATGATAAATTGATCATGGCAATTCATGCTAATATATTAAAATATATTCTACCCTCCATGATTGAAGAAGATCAAACTGGCCTTATCTTAAACAGAAACATGTATGATAATATTAAAAGAATAATCACAATAATTGACTATGCAAATAAAACAAAAGAGAAATTATCATTAATGAGTCTTGATATCAATAATGCTTTTGATTCGGTAAACTGGACTGCTGGTTTTAGAAGAATATCATTTTTCAAGTAGCTTCACCCATATTATTAATCTGCTTTATAATAATTGTTTTGCATATGTTAAAATAGGTACCTTTACTTCTGATTCTATACAAATTTTGAAAGGAATCAAACAAGGATGTCCTCTTTCACTTCTGCTTTTTACCCTAATTATGGAATCATTTGCTAATTTTCTCAGATCTAATAGAGATATAAAAGATATTAATATAAATGAGAATCTAAACTCTAAAATTCATCTGTTTGCTGATAATGTCCTTCTGAAATTAAATGACAATGATAATTCTCTATCTGCAGTTTTCTTAGCAATGGATATATTTTAAAGAAAATCGGGCGTAACATTTAACAATGACAAAACAAAAATCCTACCTATAAATACAAATAAGAATAGAATCAAAAATGAATTCATTAAATATATTGTCAAAGAGAAGAAAATGAATTATTTAGGAATAAGCATAACAGATAACATTAAATATATAATAAATCATAGTTATACTAACAGTATAAACAATATACATAGTCTAATAGATAAATGGAATACAATCTTTTTCACAATGGAAGAGAGGTTATCTATAATCAAAATTATTATCTTACCAAAAATCTTATATATTATACAATCACTACCATTACAACCCCCCACACACACACACACAAAAAGCTGTATTAAAGAATTTAACACGTTAATTTTGAGATTTCTCTGGTATCCCAATAAACCAAAAATTGCTTTAAACCATCATATGAGAGACAGAGCAGCAGGAGGGATAGGGCTACCTGATCTAGAATTATATGCATTATCACCAATTATAAAATATATATATATATATATATATATATATATATATATATATATATACATATATATCTTTGGATTAATAACACTTACCCAGCTAGGTGGAAAGAGTTTTTAGGAAATCTTTTTATAAACGCTAAACATAATAGATATTCTAATAATTATCTCATACTAAATAACGGTTTACATTGGTTACTAAAGGATTACTCCTATTTCATTTCTACTATATTAAACACTTTTAAAATATAGAAACCTGGCACATAAAGCATGGATCTTCCTTATATTTCCTATGGGGGTCTATATTAGAACATCGAAGTTTCACGACTTTGAATGTTCTAATATCGAACCCTATTCAACAAACGCTGATAACATCGAACATTCAGAACAGCAAATTTTTTCCTAGGGAAAAAAATTGCTGTTCCAAAACATATACACACAACATAAACACACCAAACAAACAGCAATCCACACACACATACACCTAAAATCTTACATCTAACTCTACACTAAACTGTACATACACCACTAACTATCCACTTACGTTAACTCAAACCCTAACCCTAAGGTCCATAACTATGGCACACTCACATCACCAGCACCCTGACCCTAACTCACCTACCCCACCCCAACCCTTACATCCACACAATCGCACACTTACCTGACCTGTGCCCTAACCCTAACTCACTTAACCTGCCTTAACCTTCATGTCCACACAATCGCACACATACCTGACCCACGCCCTAACCCTAATTCACCTAACCCACCCTAACCCTCAAGTCCACACAATCACACACATACCTAACCCACACCCTAACTCACCTAACCCATGCCTAATCGCACACTTACCTGAACCCAACCCGTAACTTTCCACCAAGCTCTGAAAATAGCAAAGCAACAGAAACGGACAACCAAATTATTTCCCAAGGAAAAAATGAGGTTTTCTTTAGCTTTGCTATTTTCAGAGTTCGCTGAATAGGGGTCGATATTAGAACATTCAAAGTTATGAAACTTTGATGTTCTAATATAGACCATCCTGTGGTATATACTCAAAATAGAAACAACGATCACATTTAAAGAGAAAACATCTGCTATATTGGTTTCAAATAATGAAAGATGAAAAGCTGCATTCTGTTGATTATATTAAGAACAAATATAATTTAGATAAATACATGTGGCTAAATATACACTCCTGCAGACAACATGTAGAAGGGGAAATTAAGTTAATGCCACCAAGGATAAAAGATCATATCCCAAAATTAATTGAATATCTAATATTTTTAATGCAACAAAACACACTGAGATAGGGTCTCCTATCTAAATTATATAGAGTTGTAAGGAGAGAAACAAAAAGTTGCAATGACAGTTACTGGAACTATTTTAACCACATTAATAGACTTCAGAGTGAAGAAGATTAAAAAAAATAATACTTCTAATATCTTCTAAACATACAACTTCATCTCTTAGATGGAATTTCTTTACTTGGAATTTTTGCATAGATCTTTCTTCACACCACATGAAATCGAATTAATGTTCAAGCAGAAACAACCTATAATGTCAAGCAGAGCACCTCACTGGCCCTCTTCAAGAGAAATCTTGATGAGTAGATGGGAAATAGAAAGTTCACCCTGGGGATCACTCCAGTGGCTCTACTTGATAGAGGCACCAGGAACTAACATCGGGTGGCATGATGCCAGAGCACTTCTATGGGCTAGGGTTGTAAAGCCTCCAAAGCCATTAGTCTAGTACACACCTATGAACCTATAGAGTTTGTTGGAGATGTAAACAAGAACTTAAAGTAGATTGACAACACGTGTTTTTTGACTGTACTGTCAACACCTTATTGGGATAACATTAATCTCTTTTTACAGACTTTTTGGAGATACATTGTTTTTATCTAAATCACTAATCCTTTTTAACACTCCTATTCATATATGTGTTGAAAATGAAATATCTCATTTTATGGTTTATACTATCTATATAGCAAGAAAGTTTATAACTCAGAACTGGAAGAAAGAAGCTACACCATCGTTCAAAAAATTTATAAATATTGCAACTAAAGTCTGTCACATGGAAATCATTACAATTAAATCAAGAACAACCAGGATTACCTCTTGCTACAATGCATGGACAAAACTTAGAGATCTGCTTGACAAGCAAAAATAATTGCATTTCATATTTAATGTAATGTATAATAACTTGAATGACTTGATTAATAGACACTCCTGTACATAGTTATTTTTTTCTTTTGTGTGTGAGGTTTAGTTAAAATGTTTTCATTTATTATGTTCACAAATCTCTAACTGTAAATATTGTTGTGATTATTTTACAAACTGAAAATCCAATAAAAATATAAAAAAGATAAAGTAAAGAAAAACTGATAATCATATTATGCTAAATTCCAAAAAGAAATTTGCCAACAGTGCAGCACCCTGAGGGAAGACTTCAGTGTACAAAGGATGGACACAGTTCCATAAAATACACTTAAGCAAGCCTTAGAAATAATTTATTCAGCATAGGATAATTACAGACTCCATGGATGCCCACCATATTCCAAAACATAGTGAGTGTGCCCAATGCAACTTAAATAGCACAAAGTGATTTGCTGACAGTATTATGAAAGCATTCACTGGAGGATACTTTTATTACCATAAGAGAAAGCTCTTTCTTTCAAAATCAAATTCAAACAAAAAAAAACATGCAGATGGTATGTAATCCATTATAGCAGGCTGAGGTACTGTTAGCCATAGAGGAAGATTTGGCAATTCATCCTAGAGAGCAGCCAGCTAGACACTGAACCAGGCTACATCTATGCCACCACTGTAATCAAGAAATAATTGACAGCTGCTGACTGGAGAGACAATGGGCGCAGGCTGTGTATGACATGTACCCCACACATGTATGCATTTTCTTTGTGATGTAGCCCCCATAACTGTTAAAACCAAAATAGGCCTGAGCCTAGGTATACTAACATTAGGGAAATTTTAACATCATAAGGAAGATGCAATATGAGTGTCACAGACAGCTGCCAGTCACATCCTCTCCCAATTCCTGACAGCAATGTGCATCAGAGTGGATTAATACAACCACATCCCAGCCATAGTCGTATAGTGCCGGAATGTCATGCACCACACCATTTCTACACCACTGCCATCTTTCCCCATGTCCACAGTACAATAGACTGCACCTACATTCCTATCAAAACCCTGTTGTGCCTGAAGCAAAAATGTACATAAGTAGAAAGGGATGGCCATTTGTTTATTGCCAGGTGATGTGCATCGTAGATGGCATCAATCATAATAAACATAATGGCAACACACCCTGGAAATGTACATGATGCTGCAATATGGTGAGAAAGTGGTCTGAGAGCTTCATTCTGAAATGGTGAAATGTCAGAGGGACTGCTACTTGGTAAATAGAGGAACACTTGATCACAACTTATTTGTCATCTCCTTCCCACAAACAGATGACTGTTTGTGGCCATTTGTTTATTGCCAGGTGATGTGCATCGTAGATGGCATCAATCATAATAAACATAATGGCAACACACCCTGGAAATGTACATGATGCTGCAATATGGTGAGAAAGTGGTGTGAGAGCTTCATTCTGAAATGGTGAAATGTCAGAGGGACTGCTACTTGGTAAATAGAGGAACACTTGATCACAACTTATTTGTCATCTCCTTCCCACAAACAGATGACTGTGATTATACATTAGAGCCATGGCTAATGACATGATATAGAGACCCATTCAGCCATGCAGAGGATGCAAATAATAGATCATACACTGCAACAACAAACATCAAGTGTCTGTTTGGCTTTCTGAAATCCATTTTCAGATGTCTGGACGTATCTGGGGTGTGCTGCAATGCATACCTGTAAGGCAACATAGAGGATTACTGCGTTGCCATGCTACATAAAATGTTAACTGCAAAACATTGCAGCTTGGCAGTGGCAGGTTTGGGTGATCTGTTGCAAGTTTGCCTTTTTGGCTTTTCATGGTTAGGGGTCGCCACAGTGGAACTCCGGTCCGCTAATGATTGGCAGTAGATTTTTATGGTGCCGATTTGCCGGCCCAATGCACAACCTTCAACAAAGGCATGCCCATTCACACATGTCTTTCGAATGCCACTCAATTGTGGGGAGGACATGCAGACTCCACACAGAAGGCACTCCAGCCGAGAATCGGACAGGAGAACCTCTTGCTGAGAGGCAACAACACTACCGCAAGAACCAGAGTTTTTTGAAGATGACATTCCACAGCTGTCAGAGGAGGATCAGGAAGGCACAAGGGTAGAGGAAATCAATGTGGGAGGGAGAATGTGCACAGACGTCCCACTATGGCAACACGGCAGAATTTGACATACACCTTTGAATCATGGCTCCCCACTGGTACATATGTACACAGAGTAACTATCAATGTTCATGTGTTTCCCCAAAACAGTGGCACCATTTTCAACTAATGGGAATGGCCCATCAGTTGTACACAGTGAACCTTGTACATAATCAAATCTTAATGGATGGTGCACACATACAAAATACTGAGAAGAAACAGAAATCCAGGCGGACTGTTTGCAAGGAACATCAACAAAGAAAAACATGCAGGCACATGTGTGGGATGCAGGAGGTGTGCATAACACAAGTAGTCATTGGACATGTAAGATATCATCATACAGAGTAATACCATAGAACATTACCCATCCAGTAGTCACACTCACAAGAAATCAAGGTCCATGACATGTATGGGACTACATTGGCATATATATATATATATATATATATATATATATATATATATATATATATATATATATATGTATGTGTGTGTGTGTGTGTGTGTGTATATATATATATATATATATATATATATATATATATATATATATATATGTGTGTATATATATATATATATATATATATATATATATATACACACACACACACACACACACACACACACACACACACACACACACACACACACACACAAACCTGGCAGTACAATATCATTGTTGCCTCACTTTACATGGTCATTTCCATATATGTGCAGACATGCAGAGCAGCAATGACATTGATCACACAGCATACTGCAACATATATTCCTGTTGTTGATACACTATATGAATATATGCATCAATGTGCAAATTCAGCCAGATATGGGAAGAAATGCATGGAAAATACAACACAGCAAATAAAAATTAAAACAGGTACAGAAAAAAAACAGTTAGTTCTGATGTTAGGCATGTTCAGGATCAAATTAAAATGGCATACATGACACAGGTATGTATACAGAGGCATAGTTATGCAGGTGTGAATGGTAGACAACATGGCAGACTGTGAGAAAAACAGGAATAATTTCTGTTCAATTACAAAGATACAACCATTAAAGCATGACATTACATATTGCATTATTGTCAGTATCAACACTAACAGATGTCAATGACAATTATGTAATACATATTAAAAAAATGACTCTATTTACATATGTCACAAAAATATAAGAGAATGCTATGGTATCAGACATGTCAACAATCACAGACACAAAGCTATGTCAATAGTCAGCTCAATGTTTATCATTGCCACAAGATCACAATAACACAACAGGACCAACTTTGGATTGACTGTCAGCATTACACTGATGCAGTCTAGACTGCCCAAGAGGGCAGCTCAACCACTTTCCTGGCTGCCCCTGCCAAATTCAGAAACACTCATCCCATGTTGCTCAATAGATGAGTTGGATATGGTGACACATGCAGGTGTAGTGTGGGTAACACAACTGCAATGTGACTGGATGTGTCTGCTGAGCTCACAGTGTAGTAGCTATCAGCAGATCTGTGTGCATGCTACAGTAAATACATCAGTGGTGATGGCCAAGTGTGGGTCTAATGAAATGGAGTCAGCTTATGCCCAATTAAGGTGCTCTTCTCAGTACAGTTATGGCACATAATATCCAGTTAGTACTATGGCACTGCTCTAACACTTCTGTAACAAGACAGTCAATGCAACATGCAACAGACAACACACTGTCATGTTGTGCAGCCAATGCAGCCATTACCTCACCAGGTCTGCGCTCCTGCCCATCATGTAACACATGCGCTGGTATGCTACCTGAAAAATTGCATGAGCATGAGAATGAAGGTCAGCTCTGTGACATCACTGGGAATGTTCATTTGCCAATAATAGTAGGCAGACACTCTCTGACACACATCCATGCACAACAACACCAACACATTTCTTGAGATGGGCTGCACTTCTTGGTTGTGGGGAACAGTCACCCTCATCACCTGACTGTACATAGAACAATGGTTCATGGACATCATAACATCCAGCAGCTGCTGTCACCACATCATCAGAATGTTCAGCCACATCATCTTCACTATCTGAAGCTACAGGATGATCTAAATATAAAACGACCATAAAAATTAAAACACAATATAAATGCAACCAAGTAAAAAACCACGGCACAGGAAGACCAGGAAAAAGGTTTAATGAAACACTCAAAATCTGTTAAAACACTCTAGCGTCTCGGCAACTCATGCCTTTTAGGAGTACAAAACAAGTGAAAAAACATAACACTTAAAATACACATCTAATCACTCAATCATGGGCATTAATTATGCAATAAATAACAATCAAATTAAAACTTTCCACGTGCATTCTATATTAAGTACTCCTGGACTTAAAGTGCCAAACTTTAAAATATACACACTGTCTTTATATAATAATTTAATTTTCACATTTGAATTGGCTACATCACAGCTAATCTGTTGCAAAATACAGGCTTGAAGCCCAGATATGTTACTATTGTGAAAAAGTTTAAAGTGCATAGCTACTGGACTGCTGACTTTTTGGGACCTAATGTCCCTAATGTGTTCCTGCAGTCTAAGCCTAAAGGCTCCTTTAGTTTCACCAATACAAAAAAGACTGCAGGGACATCTCAAGGCATAGATCACATTGTTAGTGTTACAGCTATACTGTCTATTTAGTAGAAATTTGAACCCATTTATATATTTAATATAATCCACCAAATAGTGGCGTATTGAACATCTAGAATAAGCAAAAGTTCCTTTAGGTGCCAATTCTATATTTAAATTCTCCTCAGGTTTAACACATCTATTATGGACAACAATGTCCTTAATACTTCTACCTTTTAAAAAAGAGAAGGTAGGATGACAAGTCAAAGTACATTGAAATTCTTTAAACTCTAATAAAAAAGGCCAGCAATATTTTATAATATTCATCTATTCATATGAGAAAACATTAAATGTAGTGACTATAAAAAAATATTTTTTATTAGACATATTATTTTGTTCATTATTACTTACTAAACATCTATCCCTAGAGAACGATTTAAAAAAATGTTTATTATCAGTGCCAGTAGTGGATACTGTATCATACAATTTAATTAAGCCTTCCTTAATATCTAACAAAGGATAGCCCCATCTCGAAAACATACTAATAGTTGTAACCATTTCTTGAACAGCTCAACCACATTATTACATAATTTATATACTCTTAAAAGTTCACCATATAGAAGAGCATTCAATAGATGAGGTGGATGGCAACTATTTTTATGTAAAAAGTGATCAGTATCACTAAATTTTCTATGAATTCTAATATTAATTTTCTTATTGGCCCTACCCATCAAAACAACATCCAAAAAATTACTAAGTCTCCCCAATGAAGTCCATCAAATTTTATGTTAAACCTGTTATTATCCAAATCTTTAATAAATGAAGAAATCTTGTCACTACCTTCTTTACACAAAAATATCAAGTCATCAATAAACCTGTAATATAAAATGACATGCTGGATGAAAAAATGCTGCCTATAAAGATACTCAGTCTCATATCTCCCCATAAACAGATTTACATACATGGGGGCAAATGAAGCCCCCATGGCTGTTCCCACTTTCTGTCTATATATGTCTCCACAAAATTCAAAAAAATTATTTAGACACAAATTTACCAAATCTACAATGTAGCTAGTAACTGGACTCTCTCCTAAAAAGAATGTCAATGCTTCCACCCCATCTTTATGGTGCATACATGTATATAAGCTTTTGACATCAATTGATACCCAGTACATCCCCTCAAACCATACTACATTTTCAATTTTTTGCAAAAAAATCAAAGGTATCTTTAAAAAACGAGAAAGTTTTAACACATAAGGTAGCAAATAATTATGTAGAAACACTCCTATATTTTCCTGTGCTGTGGTTTTCTACTAGGATGATCTACATGGCTGTCCCCTTCTGGGGAGAACAATAAACCCAAATCTGTGGCTTCTCTTGCTTTTATTTCTCCAAGTCGTTTGGGTTTCTAATTTTATGATAAGAATGGACCCCATTCCTAATTCAAAGTATGATTAAAGTTCATGAAATTAGTATTGTTTTAATCTTTAATGTTAACCAGAAGTAGTCTTTGTAACACCCGCAAAGTGCCCAGAATTGACACCTTCTGCAATTTATATGAAATTACATGTATCTGTAACATGCCTAAGTACGACTGTAAATTATTATTCATATGACCTTTGAGTATCCCTCTTCCACATTGCCCTAGTTTTTGCCCATAAATTCTGGTATTTTATAACTTTGGGTCTCTCTGTACATAAGACACTGTAGTCATTGGATGCAGCAAATTCAATTATCAATGCTACTTTGGTCTTCTTTTTATTGACTACTATATCTAGTTTTCTCTCATCTATTTTTTGAACTGTTGGCAATGGGTGATCCCATGTGATATAAACTTCATCATTTTCTATAATGCTTTGTGGCTCATATTTCCAATGTTTTTCAGCTGCTTCAGTATTATATTGTTTGCACAATCCCCAGTGCAACAATCTTGCCACATTATTATGCCTTTCAGTATACAGTCCTTCTGCCATTAATGTATTGCACTCAGCAACAAAATGTGCAACTGTTTCCAATGGACTTTGTAAACCAATGTGCACGTAGTCTACTACCTGGGCTGCCAATATTAACCTTTAATATTTTGGTTTAAATTCACCTCTCCTTAACCATTCCTGCATTTGGTCCTGATGGACATGAGGTTGTTCCAAGAGTTTTCTGTACTTGCAACTATTTTTCAGGATTTTCCAGATTTCTTGCCTTTTCATCTATCTTTTACCTTATATTCTTTGCTTTGTTTTGTTTTTGGGCACATTCCGTTACTGCCTGATTTTTATCTACTTCTGGTTTGATTTCCATTCCCACTTGACACTGATATGCTTCTGATAAACTATGCAGGAAAGTCATCTTAGACTTATTCTCCTCATGTTTTAAAGCTTTCACTATATTTGGGTCTTGTGAGCAGATATGTATGCAGCCCTATGATTTAAGACCTATACATGTAATCAGTTTCAAGGATGCCCATGCTTCCTTCAGAAATGGGAATATATGATCTTGGGATACATTGTTGTGTCTTTCAGCTTATCCCGGTTATGGGTCGCCACAGCGGAACTCTGGTCCGCTAATGTTTGGTAATGGATTTTTACGTGCCAAGTTACCAGCCCTGATGCTCAACCTTCAACGAAGGCACGCCCATTCATGCATGCCTCCACACAGAAGACACTCTAGCTGAGAATCGAACGTGACAACATCTTGCTCTGAGGCGACAACGCTACCGCAGCACCACTACTGCGGGACGATCTTGGGATACATTGATTTTTATAAATCATTTGATAAGCATGAAGCATTGTTCTTGTTTTCCTGTCATTCAATCCAAAACTGTAAATTAGGACAGGAAGAGCAAATTCATTTATAGTTTGTTTTTTGTTCCTAGATGTCAGAGCTATTTTCAGTACTAATTTTACTCTTCTAAAATATTCCTAAGTTTTATTAGCATTTGTTCATGCTTTATTGTTAATACCTCATCAATTCCTAAGTATTTATACACTCACTCTTGCTCAAGTTCTTTTAAATCACATTCCTGCCCCAAACTGATGTTTTCTTGGTGCTGCAGCTTTCCTGCTTTAAAAGTTGCTTTTTCACATTTATCAAGACCAAATGACATTCTTATGTCATCTGAAAAAGTTTTAACTACTAGAGTTATGGTTTCAGTTCCTCATCTGATGAACTATACAGTTTTAAATCGCCCAAAAAAGAACATGAGAAGTGTTTACACTTTGTTGTTTTCTGGGAGCCAAATTATAGCCTTGTCCTAATCTGTTAATTAGACAGCTTAATGGGTTACGGGCAATACAAAATAGCAACAGGGACAAAGAGTCACCCTGGAATATCCCCTTGGAATTTTTATCCCAGGAATAATAATTTGTGCATTTAGCATGGCTTAACTGCAAAGTTATTTGCCACAGTTTCACAGTCGTTGTAATGTAATTGATCATTGTAGAGTGTTTCTTTTACATTTTAAGCACTCTTTTATCCATGAATGTGGTGTGGGATACTGTCAAATGCTTTTTTTGTAGTCTATCCATGTCATACTTAATTCTACACCTTTTTACAGTTTTCCATTATCACTTTATTTAACAATAAATGTTCTGTTTTATTCCATATGACTTACATTTGTTAACCTCTTGTTCTATTGCCATGATTGAGTTTGCTTCTAAATGACTATAAACTCTGTTGGCATCAATTCTAGCATATATTTTATACATCATCAGAAGGTAAGTTATTGGTATATAGTTTGTAGAATAGCTTGCAGGTTCACTCTTAAGTAGGAGTATTATTTTTCCTGTTGATAAACAAGTTGGCATTTGTTCAGATAGTGCATATAAATAGTTTTTACTCATGGCTATATCTTCATGTAAAGATGTTAATACTTTCATCCAGAACTTATATACTGCACCTGTGCCTGGGCTTTCCAATTAGGACCTTTTTCTTAAATTTGTTTGCAATTTCTCTGGTTATCCCATTTCATATCCTGTACATTTGAACTTCTTATACTTTATTTTACTTCTGTCCGTTCAGCATCTTTGTTATGTTCACAGGATCTTCATAGATATTTCACCAAAATTTATCTGTTTCTCCTTTTTTGGTGGTGTTTCAGTTCTTTTTGCCTTTTTCCCCAATTCACTCTAAAACTTTTTTGGGTCATCAATAAATTGCTTATTTTGCACTTTTACTTTATATGTATCTGCATATCTTCTATGTTTTTCTACCTGTGCTGATAGTTTTAGTTTATTATTTGTGATAATGCATGATAGATCCTGGTCTGTTCTGATACTGCACATTGCTTTTATCACATCTATTTTTCTATGTATTTTTGTTGATCTGTTCCCTCTTCTGTACTCTTTTAGCAGTGACATTTCTTGTGTTAATTGCTTTTCAGTTTTCTCTATTCGATACTTCCATGACGACATTTGATTTCTCCCCTTCCTTTCTCTTACTGCCCTGTGTTTTTATGGTAAGACTTTATCTGTTATTAATTTAGCTGGACAGCAATATAGCCTATTTACTTCTGTTATATCACATTAATTTCTATGAACAGGCATAATTACTGTGTTCACATGTTTTATCAAACTTCTAACTTTTGGGGGGTTTGACTTTAGTCTTTTCTTTCAATGATCTTAATATGTCTGTCCATGCTTATTAAATCAAACAACTCTTCTCTCAGATCATTTTCTTCTAAACTGAAGCCACATTCCTTATTCTTCATTTCCTGTGGGCATTCTACAGAAAGTTCCAGATCATCTTCCTGTACGATATTCTCTTCAATTTCATCCTGTGTCATCCCATTGTTTTTTCATAGGTTCATAGGTTCATAGGTTCATACTAGGCTATCTGCCCGAGGGCATTTATAAGCCTAGCCCATTGTTTTGTGGCTTACGCCACCCCTTTAGTATGGGGACCTATACCCATTATTTTGCTGTGCCTCTGTCGAGCAGTGACACTGAGGTAATTCCTGGGGTATATCTGCGATCTCCCATCCATTGGTCAAGATTTCTCTTGAACAAGGCCAGCGAGGTGCTCTGCCTCACATGTACCGGGATTTTGTTCCACAGCATAGGGAGTCTTTGGGTGATGAATCTATCCCTCCAGCACGTCCTATTAATAGCCGTGTCGAGGTTTAAGTCTCCCGCCCTTGTGGCTCTGATGGATCTAGATTTTTTGAGGTGAAGCATATTCATCAAATCTGGGTTTGACATGGCCTTGTATGTTAGGCAAAGGTCACCTCTGAGCAAGCGGTGGCGACTGAATAGAGCTGGAGTTCTTTCAGTCGGGCAGCATAGGACAGATTTTTGAGACCCTTTATCCTTTTGGTGAGGAACTTTTGTGGCCTCTCCAGCTGCTGCAAGTGTCGGGTCAGATACATTACGAATGGGGCATTGTACTCAATCATTGGTCTGATGAGTGATGAGTAAAGGGAGACTATGACCTTCCTTGATCTAGATGAGAATCCCTTCATGATAAGGTGGGCAATGTAGAAGGACTTCCTAACTACTTTAGCTACATGGGTGTCGAATGACAGACTACTATCAACCTGGGTCCCCAGGTCCCTGATAACTTCTTCTGTGCTCAGTGGATTGCCACCTATTTGGTAGCTAGGGGTAACCTTGTTTTTCCCGAAGGGTATGACTATGCATTTTTTTGGCATTTAACTTTAGGCCGTGGCTCTGGCACCAGTTATCCGTTTCTGTGAGACCCTTCTGAAGGATATCTGTGTCAGATGTGTTTTCTACTATGGCCCAGTTTGCAGTCATCTGCAAACTTTGTCAGCTCATAACCCTCCTGTGTTTGCTTGTACTTTGGAAAAGTAGATGCCAAACAAGAGTGGGCCCAGGACTGAGCCCTGTGGGACACCACTTGTGACAGGCTTTGAGTCTGACATGGCGCCAGCAACTCTGACCCTGTGGGTTCTGTCACTCAGCCAGTTTGCAACCCATCTTGTGATGTATGGGTTAACATTTAAGCTGATGAGTTTTTCAATGATACCCGAGTGGGGTATTGTATCGAAGGCCTTAGCCAGATCGAGGTAGGCTGTATGGACTGCCTTTCCCTCATCAATGGCTTTGGTGACTGTTTGAAAAAGTCAACCAAGTTTAAAAGGCATGATCTGCCTTTGACAAAGCCAAACTGGGTTGGATCCAAAGTCTGCAAATTCCCTATGTCTTTATTTATGAGGTCCTTTATGATCCTCTCCATGGCTTTGCAGATAAGGCTTGTCAAGCTAATGGGCCGGTAATTTCCAGGGTCTGTGGAGGCACTGCCTTTGTGAAGTGGGACCACAGTTGCAGTGCGCCACTCCTGGAGTGCGTATCCAGAGGTAAGACTTTGATTAAACAGCTGTCCTAGCTGTGGGTTTAATTCCTCATTGAGTTCGTGGAGCACACAGCCGGGGACACCATCAGGTCCCATGGATGCTGTGTTTTTTACTTTGGAGAGAGCAGTTCTCACTTGGGCGCTGGAGATGTTTGGGGGGCTGCACTCATTTGGTATAGATATCTCTCCTTTTGGGGGAGGGAGAAGTTTGCACTGAACCTGTCAGCCAGTATGTTGGCAATGTCTGTAGAATCAGTAATCTTCACATCATTTTGAACTAGTTCTGAGCATATCTGGGAGTTTCCTCCTAGGTTTCTAACATAGCTAAAGAAGGCCTTATGATTGTCTTTTGAGTCTTTAGCTATTTTTCTCTCGAAATTTGCTTTGGATGATTTTATGAGAGCTCTTAGTTTTTTACTTATAGTGATCAAGGGTGTCTTACCTTTTAAGGATTTTGCTCTATCTTGTCGTAGCTTCCTCCTTTTGTTGTAGAGTTTGTTTATGGCTGGGGTCCACCAGACTGGACGCTTGCCTTTGGTACAAAGAGTCTTTGTTTTGCTTGGGATTGCCTTATCCATGCAGTCCTGCAGGTGCTGGTAGAAGGCGTTTGTAAGTGATTCAGCGGCTTGAGTATTGTTTTCCGCGGGCTCGGGGGCCTGAAAGGAGACCACACTAGTCTTTAGAAGTGTGAAGTCGGCTTTTGAGAAGTTCTTTACTGTGGTCTTTTTTATTTCAGGTGGGGGTGGGATGAGGACCTCCAGCGAGATTAGTTTGTGATCTGATCTCACCAGTGAGGGGTATACTTCCGGTGTTGAACATTGTGCTCCCATGTTCATGATGATGAGATCAAGTATGTTATCTCCTCTTGTGGGGATGGTGACTAGTTGTTCCATGGCATTTGAGTTTATGAATTCCAGGAACTTTTGGGCTAGGGTGTTTGGGCTTGAGTAGTGTTCCCAGTCTATATTAGGGTAATTGAAGTCACCTAGTATGATGGTGTTTGGTGATACATTTATCCCCTCTAGTGTTTTCAGGAAGGCCATGTGAGTTTCCTGAGTTTGTGAGGGTGGCCTGTAACATGCTACAATTTGCAGAGCAGTCTTGCCTATGGTTAATTGCACCTGGATGGTCTCCGATGCATCGTGCATTGCCACCAGTCTTGAGGTGTGGGTGTCCTTGATGAATATGGATACCCCCCCTCCTTTCTTGGTATTGTCCGGATTTTGGGGCCGGAACGCATGATATGAGGTAAAACCTGATAGCGCTGGGGTGCTCTCAGGAGCCTTGAACCAGGTTTCTGTCACAGCACAGACATCGATGTTCTCCATACTGAGAAGGGCGTCGAGTGCGTGCATTTTGAGATTTAGACTTCTGGCATTGAGCAGCATTACCCTTAGTTTTTTTCCTTTTTTGTGTTCTAGGGTGGTTGGTTTAGAATTTGAGCCTTGCCTAAAAAAGGCACTATGGGGGTGGCAAGAGCCTTTGCCAATATCTGGAATCCCAGGGGTGACAGGTGCAAGCCGTCCCTTGCGAAGCAGCGTGGCTTGTCCAGCATGTCATCCCAGGCAGACAGATACTGGATCCCCTTTGAATGACACCAGTGTTTAAGCCAATTGTTAAAGCTGATCATCTTATCTCTGTATTGTGGCATCATTCTTGGTGAAGGTAGGATACTGCTCAAGGTCAGGGTCATACCTGCCTGGGCTACATAATCAGAGAGCTCCTCAATGTCTCTTTTCATGTAGTCCAAGGAGGTACATCTCAGGTCGTTTACACCAGCGTGGACAATGACTGAGTCATATTTGTACCTGCTGTTGAGAGACCTGAGTGCTTGCGTTATGTGGCGGATTCTAGCGCCCAACAGGCAGCTTACTGTGACCTTCTCCTTACTCAGTCTGGTGAGCGGGACATCAGTGTGTCTGACTATGGAGTCACCAATGACTAGTGTGTCTGGCATTGTGTTTGGCCTTAAGGGCTGTGACTGTTTGACACTCTGACTGTGAGGTCTATGTGTTGCGGGTGTTGTGTTCTGAGGTGGTTGTTGTTTGGGTGTCTGCTTTGGTGGCCTCTGCTGTTTTGGTAGATTTTTGATCAGAGCCTCCGAGTATGCCTTTGTGTGTTTATGTGTATGATTTGAGGTTGTAATGGTACTATGTGAGACTGGGTCTATAGTGTGTGTGGTAACCTTCTCCTCCTGACTGGTCTTGTCAGTCCTATGTTGAGAGAGCTCAGCCTCCAGTTTGGCCGTATAGTTGCATCTCTCGCATGTATTTGTGTTTTGTGGGAGGAGGAAAGGGTTGTCTGTGTACATGAGGCAATTGAAACATTGCCTCAATATTCCCAGGTTCACCAAAGTTGCGGGTGCACTCCCCTGGGTACGTAAATCCAGAAAGGTAAAGAACTTTGATTAAACCAGCTGGCCCTTTAGCTTGTTGGAGCTTTAATGGGCGGTAATTTCCAGGGTCTGTGGAGGCACTGCCTTTGTGAAGTGGGACCACAGTTGCAGTGCGCCACCCTGGGTACGTATCCAGAGGTAAGACTTTGATTAAACAGCTGTCCTAGCTGTGGGTTTAATTCCTCATTGAGTTCGTGGAGCACACAGCCGGGGACACCATCAGGTCCCATGGATGCTGTGTTTTTTACTTTGGAGAGAGCAGTTCTCACTTGGGCGCTGGAGATGTTTGGGGGGCTGCAATCGTTTGGTATAGATATCTCTCCTTTTGTGGGTAAGGGGGGGGGGAGAAGTTTGCACTGAACCTGTCAGCCAGTATGTTGGCAATGTCTGTAGAATCAGTAATCTTCACATCATTTTGAACTAGTTCTGAGCATATCTGGGAGTTTCCTCCTAGGTTTCTAACATAGCTAAAGAAGGCCTTATGATTGTCTTTTGAGTCTTTAGCTATTTTTCTCTCGAAATTTGCTTTGGATGATTTTATGAGAGCTCTTAGTTTTTTACTTATAGTGATCAAGGGTGTCTTACCTTTTAAGGATTTTGCTCTATCTTGTCGTAGCTTCCTCCTTTTGTTGTAGAGTTTGTTTATGGCTGGGGTCCACCAGACTGACGCTTGCCTTTGGTACAAAGAGTCTTTGTTTTGCTTGGGATTGCCTTATCCATGCAGTCCTGCAGGTGCTGGTAGAAGGCGTTTGTAAGTGATTCAGTGGCTTGAGTATTGTTTTCCGCCCGGCTCGGGGCCTGAAAGGAGACCACACTAGTCTTTAGAAGTGTGAAGTCGGCTTTGAGAAGTTCTTTACTGTGGTCTTTTTATTTCAGGTGGGGTGGGATGAGGACCTCCAGCGAGATTAGTTTGTGATCTGATCTCACCAGTGAGGGGTATACTTCCGGTGTTGAACATTGTGCTCCCATGTTCATGATGATGAGATCAAGTATGTTATCTCCTCTTGTGGGGATGGTGACTAGTTGTTCCATGGCATTTGAGTTTATGAATTCCAGGAACTTTTGGGCTAGGGTGTTTGGGCTTGAGTAGTGTTCCCAGTCTATATTAGGGTAATTGAAGTCACCTAGTATGATGGTGTTTGGTGATACATTTATCCCTCTAGTGTTTTCAGGAAGGCCATGTGAGTTTCCTGAGTTTGTGAGGGTGGCCTGTAACATGCTACAATTTGCAGAGCAGTCTTGCCTATGGTTAATTGCACCTGGATGGTCTCCGATGCATCGTGCATTGCCACCAGTCTTGAGGTGTGGGTGTCCTTGATGAATATGGATACCCCTCCTTTCTTGGTATTGTCCGGATTTTGGGGCGAACGCATGATATGAGGTAAAACCTGATAGCGCTGGGGTGCTCTCAGGAGCCTTGAACCAGGTTACTGTCACAGCACAGACATCGATGTTCTCCATACTGAGAAGGGCGCCGAGTGCGTGCATTATGAGATTTAGACTTCTGGCATTGAGCAGCATTACCCTTAGTTTTTTCCTTTTTGTGTTCTAGGGTGGTTGGTTTAGAATTTGAGCCTTGCCTAAAAAGGCACTATGGGGTGGCAAGAGCCTTTGCCAATATCTGGAATCCCAGGGTGACAGGTGCAAGCCGTCCCTTGAAGCAGCGTGGCTTGTCCAGCATGTCATCCCAGGCAGACAGATACTGGATCCCCTTTGAATGACACCAGTGTTTAAGCCAATTGTTAAAGCTGATCATCTTATCTCTGTATTGTGGCATCATTCTTGGTGAAGGTAGGATACTGCTCAAGGTCAGGGTCATACCTGCCTGGGCTACATAATCAGAGAGCTCCTCAATGTCTCTTTTCATGTAGTCCAAGGAGGTACATCTCAGGTCGTTTACACCAGCGTGGACAATGACTGAGTCATATTTGTACCTGCTGTTGAGAGACCTGAGTGCTTGCGTTATGTGGCGGATTCTAGCGCCCAACAGGCAGCTTACTGTGACCTTCTCCTTACTCAGTCTGGTGAGCGGGACATCAGTGTGTCTGACTATGGAGTCACCAATGACTAGTGTGTCTGGCATTGTGTTTGGCCTTAAGGGCTGTGACTGTTTGACACTCTGACTGTGAGGTCTATGTGTTGGGTGTTGTGTTCTGAGGTGGTTGTTGTTTGGGTGTCTGCTTTGGTGGCCTCTGCTGTTTTGGTAGATTTTTGATCAGAGCCTCCGAGTATGCCTTTGTGTGTTTATGTGTATGATTTGAGGTTGTAATGGTACTATGTGAGACTGGGTCTATAGTGTGTGTGGTAACCTTCTCCTCCTGACTGGTCTTGTCAGTCCTATGTTGAGAGAGCTCAGCCTCCAGTTTGGCCGTATAGTTGCATCTCTCGCATGTATTTGTGTTTTGTGGGAGGAGGAAAGGGTTGTTCAGGTACATGAGGCAATTGAAACATTGCCTCAATATTCCCAGGTTCACCAACTGAGCAGGAGAGGACACTAGCAACTGATCCCTCGACATGCTAGAAGGGTAGACGAAAAACTTTAAAAAAAGATTCCGGGGACGTGGGTGACCGAGAAATGGGGGTTGCCTTTTGGGGTACTATCTATGACAAGAGTGCCGTATCAAGGTAATAAGTACTGTAGGAGCAAGTGCTAGGTTTAATAGATAGAGAATAGTCTACTTGGAGTCAAGTAGAGTTGATCTTTTTAGTTATAGGATACGCTGATTTGATCAGTAGTATAGTTCGAGGAAGGTAGTTTTAAGGGAAAATTTGAAGAGTGGACTTTAGGTAGCCCGAATAGTTTAAACCTGCTTAACCGGCACTGCCCTAGTGTGCAACAGTGGCAGCTCCGCTTAAATCGCTTAACGCGTTAGCGTTTTATACCAGGCGGCTGGAAAAAGCTAGAAACTGGCCCAAAACGACCAATAAACTACTAGTTACTCTCTGAAACCTCACAAAACTGGACAAAGGCAGCTCAATGCTTCCCACTCCCACTGGTAAGCAAGGTAGCTTCCCTTCCCCCAAATAAGGCAAGGAAACAGTACACAGGAGCTACAACCAAAGCCCAGGAATCAGCAACTCTGAAACTGGACTAAACTAGTAAAGCAGGAAAGCAAGGTAGCTTCCCTTCCCCCAAATAAGGCAAGGAAACAGTACACAGGAACTACAACCAAAGCCCAGGAATCAGCAACTCTGAAACTGGACTAAACTAGTAAAGCAGGAAAAACAAGAGATATTTTTTCTCTTTTTTTTCTTTTTTTCACAAAACAGGCAGAAACAGGTACAGCAAACACTTATAAATGCTATGAATCAGCTACTACAGCTTACACAGAAGGATTTGCTACAAATACAGTCAAATAGTAACAAACAAGGATTCCAAGTGCAATATTAAGTTAAATGCAGTAAAACAGCTTCAATGTAACAGAAAGGCAGGCGAAATACAGTTGCTAGGTATTCAGATGTGGAAAGCAACAAAAAATATACTTAGTATCAAGAAAAGTCGCTTATTCAGCTCTCTGCAGCCTGGATTACTCTGCTGGCCCACGTGGAGTCTGTGCTGAGTAGGTACAAGCTGAAAGTTTTATACCAGGGGCTGGAAAAGCTAGAAACTGGCCCAAAATGACCAATAAACTACTAGTTACTGGCTGAAACCTCACAAAACTGGACAAAGGCAGTTCAATGCTTCCCACTCCCACTGGTAAGCAAGGTAGCTTCCTTCCCCAAATAAGGCAAGGAAACAGTACACAGGAACTACAACCAAAGCCCAGGAATCAGCAACTCTGAAACTGGACTAAACTAGTAAAGCAGGAAAAACAAGAGATATTTTTTTCTTTTTTTCTTTTTTTTTTTTTTCACAAAACAGGCAGAAACAGGTACAGCAAACACTTATAAATGCTATGAATCAGCTACTACAGCTTACACAGAAGAATTTGCTACAAATACAGTCAAATAGTAACAAACAAGGATTCCAAGTGCAATATTAAGTTAAATGCAGTAAAAACAGCTTCAATGTAACAGAAAGGCAGGCGAAATACAGTCGCTAGGTATTCAGATGTGGAAAGCAACAAAAAATATACTTAGTATCAAGAAAAGTCGCTTATTCAGCTCTCTGCAGCCTGGATTACTCTGCTGGCCCACGTGGAGTCTGTGCTGAGTAGGTACAAGCTGAAAGTTTTATACCAGGGGGCTGGAAAAGCTAGAAACTGGCCCAAAACGACCAATAAACTACTAGTTACTGGCTGAAACCTCACAAAACTGGACAAAGGCAGCTCAATGCTTCCCACTCCCACTGGTAAGCAAGGTAGCTTCCCTTCCCCAAATAAGGCAAGGAAACAGTACACAGGAACTACAACCAAAGCCCAGGAATCAGCAACTCTGAAACTGGACTAAACTAGTAAAGCAGGAAAAACAAGAGATATTTTTTTCTTTTTTTTCTTTTTTTCACAAAACAGGCAGAAACAGGTACAGCAAACACTTATAAATGCTATGAATCAGCTACTACAGCTTACACAGAAGAATTTGCTACAAATACAGTCAAATAGTAACAAACAAGGATTCCAAGTGCAATATTAAGTTAAATGCAGTAAAAACAGCTTCAATGTAACAGAAAGGCAGGCGAAATACAGTTTCTAGGTATTCAGATGTGGAAAGCAACAAAAAATATACTTAGTATCAAGAAAAGTCGCTTATTCAGCTCTCTGCAGCCTGGATTACTCTGCTGGCCCACGTGGAGTCTGTGCTGAGTAGGTACAAGCTGAAAGTTTTATACCAGGGGCTGGAAAAGCTAGAAACTGGCCCAAAACGACCAATAAACTACTAGTTACTGGCTGAAACCTCACAAAACTGGACAAAGGCAGCTCAATGCTTCCCACTCCCACTGGTAAGCAAGGTAGCTTCCCTTCCCAAATAAGGCAAGGAAACAGTACACAGGAACTACAACCAAAGCCCAGGAATCAGCAACTCTGAAACTGGACTAAACTAGTAAAGCAGGAAAGCAAGGTAGCTTCCCTTCCCCCAAATAAGGCAAGGAAACAGTACACAGGAACTACAACCAAAGCCCAGGAATCAGCAACTCTGAAACTGGACTAAACTAGTAAAGCAGGAAAAACAAGAGATATTTTTTTCTTTTTTTCTTTTTTTTCACAAAACAGGCAGAAACAGGTACAGCAAACACTTATAAATGCTATGAATCAGCTACTACAGCTTACACAGAAGAATTTGCTACAAATACAGTCAAATAGTAACAAACAAGGATTCCAAGTGCAATATTAAGTTAAATGCACTGAGAACTCACTGGCCTATCTCTCCACAGCATTGACTGTGTCAGAGTTGCCACAGTTTCCTGTTTCTTCACTTGCTGTGCAACTCCAACTGAACGTTTGTACTGGTTTCCTATGGAAGGCTCCAAAGTATCTTCATATGGCAACTAATTAGATATTTCATGCTCTACTAGTTTCTCTTTAATTTGGGGATCCATTGCTCTGTCCTGCAGTGTTGTTATCAAAGATAGATTTTCTACACTAAATACTTCACTTCCCAGGTAACCCATAACTTCAGTTTCTATTTCTTTAACTTTTCCATTACTAATCCTATTTTCTAGTTTTCCTCTTCGTTTTCTTATATTTTGTATTGTAACATTTTCCATATCTGGGTGCCTTTTCTTGTATTGCTCTTCAGATATTTTTGGTGCTGCTCTTTTTTGTATTGATTAGTTTGACTTTCTCCTTTTCATAAATATTGGACCTTATTAAATCTGTTTGTCTTTCCTATGTCCATATTTCTTCTTCAGATGTCTCCTGCTCCTCCTATTTCTTCTTACTTGAGGGACTCGTTGGTCTATAATGCTATGATATAACCTGTGTTAGACTTTCTACATTAAATCCTTCACTTCACATGTATTCTGTAACTTCAGCTTCTATTTTTTAAACTTCTACTTTACCAATATTCTGTTCTACATTCCATCTTTGTGATCTTATTTCTTGTATTGTGAAATTTTCCATATCTTGATGCCTTTATCGGTACTTCTCTTTGAATGTCTTTGCTTTTTTTGTATTGACTAATATGGCTTTCTCCTTTGCATAAATAGTGAACCATATCAGCTCTGTCTTTCTTTCCCATGTCCATATTTCTTTTTTTTTACCTTTCAAAAATCTCTAGATTTTGTTCTTTATATGTTCGCACTTCCTCAGTCACTTCCTTTTTGAAATTGCCTAAGATTTCTTGGAATATATAAAGTTTTCATAAATATGTTACATTGATGAACACAGATTTGCATCTGAAGCTTTTGGCAGTTTTTCTTGGCAAGTCTTTCTTTCCTCTAATTTCTCCCTTAATCTTTGTGTATATCTTCTGTTTGGAAATTCCGGGCTTCTTGCATGACAGTAACAATACATAATTTCTTTCTTATCTTCAACAGTCTGTTCTATCATCTTTATGGCTTTTTTTGGCCTGTCAATTTTTGTGATTTTTGTGAACTCCTACTTCCTTCTACAACAGGAGGGCCATCCTGACCCTGAGCCTGGCCTAGTCTCACTGTATGAATGCTTTCATATCTTGAGAATTCTACACTGTCATTATTTTTCAGTCCTGGCACCAATACGCCTACCAGGATTAGTCACTTTTTATGCAAGGACTTGTGCGCCCAGCTATCATTTTATATTTTATACTATTTCTGTCCATGATATATGTTATATAAAATACAGTCTATATATCAGCGTTGTCTTGGTGAGATTTTGTTAAAAAAAAGTGGGTCCACCTCATGAAAGTACTCACCAAGACTTCAGGATGAATTCAGTTCTAATTTCCTCCCCTGTCTAGGCTTGTAATTCCTTCACTCTCTCTCCCTTCCTCTCTCTTACTATCCCTCCCTCCAAAAAAATCTCTCCTCTGATCTCCACCTACCTTGTATAATC
Source organism: Protopterus annectens (assembly GCF_019279795.1). NCBI lineage: Eukaryota > Metazoa > Chordata > Ceratodontiformes > Protopteridae > Protopterus > Protopterus annectens. The sequence goes on from NC_056733.1 coordinate 1,936,264,247, forward strand.
CCTCCATCTCTCTCTCCTGCTGTCTCTGGCGCACATTCTCTCCCTGCCACTCCCTGTTTCATCTCTATCTCACCTTGCTGATTTCCTAAACCTATGTATACCTAATGCCATCTATACTATCAATACAATAGTCAACAGTACATACAAAGGTTTACCTCCTACTATCATTCTGTTTGAGTTGTAAATATGATTAGTCGTCTACCTCAACACTACTGGCATTTCTATTTTGCTCTACATACTATATTTATGTTTTTACTTGCAAAAATGTTTAGTCATCTGCCCTATCTCAATGTATGTACCACTTGTATGTCTTTTTTGCTATTTGTCCTTTTAATTATTGTATATTATACTACTTATAAAAGTTTTTGCATTTCAGTCTGTAACTGGAGCTTTTCTCCCCAGGCCTCTGATGAAAATGGGTTCCTTCTGACCCAGTCAGACCATCCTAGTAAACAAATGTAAAATAAAATAAAAAATAAAATTCCAGCAGTACTATTCTCCTTTGCTTGCTGATTTTATCTCTTCATGCAAACCCCCAAAATGCAAGGTCCATGACATGTGGTCTGTGTGCTAGGGGCTATGCTATTGCAGTTATCCACATCACATTCCAATCAGAATCAGTGGACAGGCTACTGGAAGAGGCAGGCAGTGGAAGTACTACAAGAAGAGACAGATGACAGGTTAATTACTTGCACAAACAATACATGATGCAGCTTAGTACTGATATATGAGCTAAAGTATACGACTACAGTGTTAATGGGAATATGCAGGATGATGTGCATGAATAAGGTGCATGGACCCTATATAACAGAGATTTCACATATGCTGCATACTTCATACAGTTGACAACTGGGAATAAATAAAATATTAAACATACCTGACATCCTGCTGGAACTATACTGCTAGAGGTGAGGTTTGAAATGAAACTGTCATTGGGAAAGATATACAACAATAAATCATCAGTAAGCAAATAATAGCCATCACATTCCAACACAGGTGTAAAATACACAATATACTATAGACACATACAACTTGGCCAAGGCTAATGTGAATGTTGCTGTTGTCCTATGCAGGCGAAGAAGAGTACAGTAAAGAGGAAGTGTACAGAACTTAAATACATAAGTTTCTGAACCTTTGTCATTTTCTGAAATTATTTCTTGCCTGCTATATAAAGTAAAACACTGCTGGTGATCCCCTACTGGTGAGGAAGGTAAACCTATATTTTCCTGTCTCTGAGTAATAAAGCTGCTTTCTGTTTTAGATGCCCTGTTTTGTTTTCTGTTTTAAAAAAATCTGCTTGGGCTGGTGTTTTTGTTCATTGTGAGAGATAGACAAATTAGATAGGTTGCACATTTCACATATTTTTTCATTGGTTAAATTGTTGGAGTAATACTTAAATACACAGTGAATTTCTCGGCCTTTGTCTTTTTCCTGAAAAGATTTCAAGAATGCTGCATAAACTAAAGCACTGCTGGTGATTCCCTGCTAGGTTTCCACACCTACAATGCCCTTTGTTGAGCTGCTTTTTAATCCCAGTAATTTTAAGCTTCCCACTCCTACTGTAAATTTAACCTAATAAACTACTCCCTCTCTACACTGCTGTTGATATCTTGAATTATTTATTTGTCTTTCCTTGTGCTTATATTGAAAAATTGCATTTTGCCTCTCATTGTCTGTTCTGCTAAGTTACTTGCTCTAAATGTGTTATCTGTCTAGCTGTTCGATAAAGTAGTGCATTTTTACACTCTAGCAAGCACTTGTTTTTACATCAAGAGCTCAGTGGATTTTCCATCTTGTGCACTGGGAGGTAGCCTGGTCTGTTTATTTTGGGGAAACACTTGAGCTTTATAGGCTGGTGGGCTTATTAATCATTGAATCTTGTTTTTAGTGCACTTATAAGTTATGTATATTTGAGTAGCTCTTGTCTAACTTATACAAAGCAAAGACCTTTTCTTTGAATAAACACACTTTTATAAGCTGTTTAAAGTGCACTAATATATCTGTATATTTAAGTTTGTTTGTGATAACATTGCATTCCATATCCTTTAAGTTTGTTTGTGGTAGTATTTCACTCCAGACACTCCTTTACTGTGCTTTTACATTAGGAGGACTAAGATTATTCATCTAGTGGTAGTAGCTGTTTATCTTGTCTACTTATGCTGGGAAGCAGACAAAAGTGTATCATTGTGCACTTCTCTTATATACTGTGACTGCACTTTAGCAGCTTCAAAAAATGTATTGTCTGCTGCTGCTTTAAGTAGTTAATTGTGTTGTATTATATTGTATCTGTTAATTGTAGGACTGTCGTAGGTAGTTTGTGTGGTCTTGTTACACTTGGACTCCAAACCAGCTATTCTATATCAAGAAGGTGTTTTTTGCATTCTTGTGGCAGAAGTGGGTTGATCGAACCTGTTTGAGTTGGGATTGCTGGTGGAAGGCTTATTGTGTGCTTTCCTGACTGGTAGTTAGCTTAAAACTTGTTTTTCTTTGCTTATATTTAAGCCTTGCAGTTGCATTATGCTGCTCTTCATGCAACAGTAGTAAGCAGTGCCCTTCTATGGACGAAAAAGCTTAGAAGCTCAATTTTTCCCTAAACAGCTGTAATTTAAACCTTTCCAAGCTTTTCTGCTGCTCTAGGAGCAACTCAGTTGTGTACATTGCCTTATTCATCAACCTTAGCCTACACAAAGTATAGCTCCCTCTTGTAGTCTTGATGCAACCAGCATAGTCCTGTCAAATTAACTGATGCCCTTCCCTTAAAAACATACAGTAAGAGCCTTTATCATGGGTGGGTAGTTTCTCATCATCTATTTGATGAGCCTGATAGATATGGACATCCTGAGGCAATGTAGCAATTGTCTCATGTATACTAACAACCACTCACTCCTGAAACAAATACTGTATGTGAGAGATGTAGTTACACTATCAAATTGGAGACAAGACTCTCACATAAGGACAAACAGGCTGTCAGCGCATACACTTCCAACACTAAATAAAGACACAACACATAAACCCACGTATGCAGAGGTACTCACTAGTAACTTATCAAAAGATCAAAGGCCTCCCAAATGGAAACTAGTTACACACATAACAGTGCAAAAAGCAATCACAACACATAATAACCCACACGCCAGTGTATCAAAAAATAATCCCATAAGGTGTAACACCACAAAATTGAAATGTATTGGTTATGGGAGACTCCATTGTGAGACACCCAGCCTGGATAAGAATCGAGTTACAGTTAGCTGCCTATCAGGTGCAAGGATCCATCAAGTCACTTAAGCACTCAAGTTACTCAACCACAAGTACTGGTATGACTCTTTCATAGTCCATGTGTGGGTGAATGATATGAAATGTACCTCACTGGACTACATGAAGTAAGACATGACTGAGCTCACAGATTATAGCTCACAAACAGGTATAAGCCTGTTCTTAAGCAATATTCTACCTTCTCCAAGGATGACGCCACAATGCAAAAAAAAAAAATATTGAGTTTAACAATTGATTTAGCTTCTGGTGTCAGTCCAAGGGGATCCAATATCTGTCAACCTGGGAAGACATGGCCGACAGGCCATGCTGCTTTACAGTGATCATCTGCACATGTCTCCTCTAGGCTTTTGGATACTGGCAAAGGCATTAGCCTCACCTATTGTGCCTTTTTTAGGCAATCCCAAAATAACCAACCACACAAGGGTCTATATTAGAACATCGAAGTTTCAAAACTTCGAATGTTCTAATATCGAACCTTATTCAGTGAAAGCTGAAAATATCTAAGCAACAGAAAACCAAATTTTTTCCTAGGGAAAGAATGTGGTTGTCTGTTTCTGTTGCTTCGGTATTTTCAGCGCTGTGGTGGAAAGTTACTGGTCATGTTCAGGTAAGTGTGTGATTGAGTGCGGTTTAGGTAAGTTAGGGTTGGGGTGTGGGTTAGGTATGTGTGCGATTGTGTGGACGTGAGGGTTATGGCGGGTTAGGTGAGTTAGGGTTAGGGCACGGGTTAGGTATGTGTGCGATTGTGTGGACCTGAGGGTTAGGGCAGGTTAGGTGAGTTAGGGTTAGGGCGCAGGTCAGGTAAGTGTGTTATTGTGTAGACGTGAGGGTTAGGGCAGGGTAGGTGAGATAGGGATAGGGCACGGATGAGGTGAGTGTGTGATAGTGAAGGACCTTAGGGTTAGGGTTTGGGTTAAGGTAAGTGGATAGTTAGTGGTGTGTGTATAGTTTAGTGTAGGGTTAGGTGTAAGATTTTAGGTGTATGTGTGTGGATTGCTGTTTGTTTGGTGTGCTTGTGTTGTGTGTATGTGTTTTGGAAAGGGAATTTTTTTCCCTAGTAAAAAATTCGCTGTTCTGTATGTTCGATGTTTTCAGCTTTCGCTGAATAGGGTTTGATATTAGAACATTCGAAGTTTTAAAACGTTGATGTTCTAATATAGACCCACCTCCCAACATAACAAAATCCTCTCTGGATAAGCTCAAGGTACTACTGCTTAATGCTAGGAGTCTAAACAAGAAACTGCACTCCCAGGAAGCACTCCTCACTTTGGAAGATGCTGATGTTTGTGCAGTCACCAAGACATTGTTCAAAAACATGGAAAGCACCCCAGCCATGCAGGGCTACAATGCCTACCATATTTTCAGATCATAAACTGAGCCAAAAAGAATCAAAGGTGGTGATGTATTCATCTTTACTAATGATAAATACACCTCCACACTGGTCAAACAGTATAACTCTATTGAGTTACTCCATGTCATATTAACTATAGGCAAAGCCCCCTACCACATCATAGCTAGCTATAGGTCCCACACCATGAAACAGGAAAAGCATACCACATACCTAGACTCACTGGAGTTACTTGCCATACCACTCAACTCCTTATTCATGGGTTATTTTAATTATCCTATCATTGAGTGAGAAACATACATAACCACAAACATGATGGCTCAGAGGTTCTTGGACATTGTCAATGGAAGTGCTCTGGAACACCTAGTCAGCACTCCTACAATAAACTCAAATGTCTTGGACATAGTAATCACTAAGATGAGAGAGCATTGCACCCCCCCACCATGTTCATAGGTGTGTACTAGGCTAATGGCCCTGAAGCATTTACAACCCTAGCCAATAGAAGTACCCTGGCATCATGCTGCCCAATGTTACTTCTCAGTGCCTCTATCAAGTAGAGCCACCGGAGTGATCCCCGGGGTGAACTTTCTATTTCCCATCCATTCATCAAGATTTCTCTTGATGAGGGCCAGTGAGGTAATCTGCTTGACATGTATGAGAAGTCTATTCCAGTGCATGGGCAGTCTCTGGGTTATGAACCTGCCTCTCTAGCATCTTCTGGTGATTGTGGTAATGAAGTTGAGGTCTCTGGAGTGCATGGTGTGGAGGGATTGGGATCTCTTTAGATGCAGAATTTCTAATAGAGCTGGCTCAGACATGGTTTTGTAAGTCAAGCAGAGATCGCGTCTTAGTAGACAATATGAGTCAGAGAATAGCTGGAGTTTTTTGAGTCTGTCCATGTAGGACATGTGTTTAAGGCCTAGGATCCTCTTTGTGAGGTACTTTTGTGGCCTTTCCAGCTGTTGCATGTGTCTAGTGAGGTACATGCCAAATGGGATATTATACTTGATGACTGGCCTAATGAAAGAAGAGTAGAGAGAGAGATGATGACCTCTTTTGTCTTGGATGCAAAACCCTTGGTAATGAGATGTACTACCTAGAAGGACTTTCTGACCACAGTGGCAATGTGGTGGTTGAAGGAAAGATTGCTGTCAACCTGTGTCCCCAGATCTCTTATAATGCCTTCAGTGTTCAGTGGGCTCCCATCGATGTGGTAATTAGTGAGAAGTGAATTTTCCTAAAGTGGGTGATGACACATTTTTTGGCATTAACCTTAAGGCCATGGTTTCAACACCAGTTACTGGTTTTAGTGAGGCCTTTCTGTAGGATGTCTACATCACTTGGGGAGATAATAATGGCTCCCAGCTTGCAGTCATCTGTGAACTTGTTCAGCCAGAGTCTTTCTGTGTTGGCCTGGACTTTAGGAGAAGTAGATGCCAAACAGGTGAGGATCCAGGACTGATCACTGTGGGACGCCACTCGTGACTGGTCAGCAGTCTGACTTGGAGTCCACTACTTTCACACTGTGGGTTCTATCTGTGAGCCAATTTGCAACCCACCTAGTGATATAGGGGTCGATGTCTAGTTTGGTGAGTTTATCAATAATTCCTGAGTGGGGAATGGTATCAAAGGCCTTGGCCAGATTGAGGATATGCTGTATGATCTGCCTTGCCCTCATCCACAACTCTGGTGACTGACTCAAAAAAGTCAACCAGGTTGAGCAGGCATGATCCACCTTTCACAAAACCAAATTGCATGGGATCTAGAGTCTGAGATTCCCTATATCCTTGTTAATTAGGTCCATGATGATGTGCTCCATATCAGACTCATCAGGCTAATGGGACGATAATTCCCATGGTGTGTAGTCACTTCCCTTTTCTGGAGAGAAATGACTGTAGCAGTGTACCATTCGGCAGAGACAAAGCCTGAGGTGAGGCTGTGATTGAACAGGGCACACAGATGTGGTGCCAGTTCACATTGTAGCTCATGTAGAACACATACAGGGATGTTGTTGGGTCCCATGGAAGCTGTATTCTTGGCCTTGGATAATGCAGCTTTAACCTATGCTGCAGTAATGATGGGTGACTGGCATTCCTCCAGTATTGTGATTGGTCCTTTGGGGGGAAGAGGGGTAAAGTTGGCCCTGAAACTGTTGGCCAGTATGTTGGCAATATCTGTTGGCTCAGTATAGGATGTACCATTGTGCTGTAACTCAGAGCAAACCTGGGTATTGCTGTGGATATTCTTGATATAGCTATAGAAGGCTTTGTGGTTGTTTTTAATGTCTATTACAATTCTGCCTTCATAGTTGGCTTTGCAGGTTTTGATGAAGGAACTCAACTTTGTGTTGAGGTTAATAAGGGAGTATTTCCAGTCTTGGGACTTCACTTTTTTCTTCAAGAGCTTCTTCCTTCTGTTGTAGTGTTTATTAATGGCAGAGGACCGCCAGATTGGCTTCCTGTTTTTGGAGGAGAGCATCTTGGTTCTGTTGGGTATGGCTAGTTACATGCATTTATGTACGTATTTGTATAGCACATTGGTGTATGATTTTGCAGTCCTGCATCTATTTCCCATTGACATGGGTGCCGTGAAGTTAGCCACCTCTGTTTTTAGGAGCCCAAAGTCAGCTTTGGAGAAGTTTTTCATGGTGGTTACCTTTGCGGGGGTTGTTGGTGAACTGTGAGCTTCCATAGTGATTAGTTTGTGGTCGGATCTAACGAGGGAGAAATTGACTACTAGTGTTACCTGTTTTTGAGGGGGCTTTGAAACATCTTCAATAGGAGGTAATTTGTCTTAGAAAAATTTTTAAGCCTTTTTGACCTTGATGGGGTATCTGTCCTCTCTGGTAAGATTGGAATATAAATCAGTCTTGTTCAATTATAAGAACAGATACTCCATCGAGATCAAAAAGGCTTAAGAATTTTTCTACAACAAATTACCTCCTACTAAGTGATAGTGTAAGATGCTTCAAAGCCCCCTCAAACACAGATAAAACAGTCTCCTATGCAAAGGTGTATGCCAATGTCCTGCAAAACCATTTAAGCAGTCAAATAGAATCAGCTGTATCTGACTGGATTGAAACCAGGTCTTTCTGCAAAATCAAGCCATCCTTGTGGGTCCCTAGTAAAAATAGTCTTTACAACAAGAGAAATAATCTATTGTCCAAGAACAAGAGGGAACTGGCTCAGCCGGGGAAGAAATCCCCCTCTAGCTTACACAAACAAACTAGAGATCTTTATCAAGTCCTCCAAAGCTAATTATGAAGCAAAAATAACCTCCCTAGCTAAGGATAATTAAGGCATTCTTTAACTACATCCAAAATCTAAAAGACAATGCCCAACTGAAATGCCCAAGCTGAACTAATTGTGGATGACACCACTCATATTCAGCTGGGTGTAATAGCCAACCTGCTAGCTGACAGATTTGGAGAAAACTTCATCCCCTCCCATCCTCTCCAGCCATTCCCCAAAGTATATCTGCCACCATTCCCCAGCCTATTATCTCAAGAGAGCAAGTCATCTCGGTGCCAACATGACATCAATGGCAACTTAAAACATGACCTAGAAGACCCACTTGGATCCCTGTTTAACCACCACCTGAGAACTGGCTATGTTCCGGCTATGTTCCAATGTAATGGAGAAAAGCAACAGTAATCCCTCTTCACAAAGTAGGACCATCAACTGACTCTGGTAATTATAGGCCCATAAGCTTGACTAGCCTCATCTGCAAGGTCATCTGCAAAGAATCATTATGGACTTTATTATATACCCCATTCTGAAGGAGATATGAGCCTCCTCAAAACTGATTACATGTACAGATATGCAATCATGAGACTGTATACATATTTGCTGACCTCACAAGACCCAAACATAGTGAAAGTTTTGAAACATGAGGAGAGTAAGTCTATGATAACTTCTCTGCTTAGTTTAGCAGAAGCATATCAGTGTCAAGCAAGAATGGAAATCAAACCAGAAGTAGATAAAAATTAGGCGGCGACTGAATGTTCCAAAAACAAAATAAAGAATATGAGGTGAAGGATCAGATGAGAAGGCAAGAAATGTGGAAAATGCAAAAATATAGTTGCAAGTATAGAAAACTCAGAACAACCTCATGCCATTCAGGATCAAATGCAGGAAAGGTTAATGAGAGCGGAGTTTAAACCAAAAGACGAAAGGTTAATATCAGAGTCCGAAGATAGTCTACTACATACACATTAATTTACAAAGCCCATTGAACATATGGGAGAAACATACAAATATAGGTTTTGTAAAACCAAACTGAAAACAGTCACACATATTGTTGCTGGTTATTATAGACTAATAGCAGAAGGACTGTATACTGAAAGGCATAATAATATCGCAAGACTGTTGCATTAGGGATTATGCAAACTTTATAATATTGAAGTAGCTGAAAAACACTAGAAACATGGGCCATAAAGCATCATAGAAAATGATGACATTTATATCACATGGGATCATCCATTACCAACATTTCAAAAAATAGATGCGAGAAAACCACATATTGTAGTCAATGAAAAGAAGACAAAAGTAGCATTGATCATTGAAATTGATGCACCCACTGACTATAATGTTTTATGTATAGAGAGAAACAAAGTCATAAAATACCAAGATTTGCAGGCAGAAACAAGGGCAATATAGAAGAAGGGTACCCAGATAGTTCCAGTAGTAGTAGGAGCAACAGGTCTTATAAGAAAGAATGTACAATCATACTTAGATATGTTACCAGTACATGTAACTCCATATGAATTGCAGACGGACTCATTACTGAGCACATTGCAGTTGCTGCGAATAGCACTTCTGGCTAACATCAAAGACTGATACAATATTAATTTCATGAACTTTAATTACGCTTTGACTTAGGAATGGTGTCTATTCCTGTCATGGAATTAGAAACCTAAATGACTTGGAGAAATTAAAAAAAAGAAAAAGACCTTATTAACACGGACATAGGTAATCTCCAAACTCCTGACCCAACCCATTTCACATTTATTAAAGGTAGATCATGTCTGTTAAACATGGTTGAATTTTTCGAGAAAGTCACCAAGGCCCTGGACAAGGGAAAGATGGTGCATACCACCTGTCTTGACATAGCCAAGGCATTTGACACAATTCCCCACTCAGGTATTATAGAGAAAAATCTCCCAATTGGGAAGTAACTCCTATGTTACCAGATGGGTAACCAATCCACTGACAGGACATGTACTGTCAAAGTGGGTGACTTCACCTCTAGCAAAAAACAGTCACCAGTGGTATACCACAAGGTTATGTGCTGGGCCCCTTACTATTTGGAATTGATTTCTAAAAAGTCCAGGCAAACTTGGACAGCCTATGGCTGACCATGTTCACTGATTATTTCAAATTGGGGCCTATCACTAAGTCTCCCAACAATGTTAATATATGCATACAGGGTTAGCACAGACAAATTATTTGTGCCAAAGCCACTGATTAAAGTTAAATGCAAAAAATACATTATTATTCCATTTGGGAATGCTGATATCCCTGCTAAGTACATTACAGACAGTGTAGACCCAATGGTACATGATCTGGGTACTCATGTTGAAAGCAATCTGAACTTTGACCATTATGTATCCACCATAGTAAGGACATCCTTCTATGGGCACATCTTATAAGCAAAATCATTGCATCAAGATCTAAGAATGTTATAATTCTATTATACGTATCCCTCTTCAGACAAATAATTGAGCAGAATGCTCCCTTTGGCCTGTACCTCACCAAACACCTGCAACAATTGGACAGACTACAGAGATTCTCATGAAGAAATTACCAGTTACACAAAACAAGTCTTATGTGGAAAGACTGAAAGCCCTGTCACTGTATTCTGTCTCCTTTCAAAGTTGCAAAGGGGTGACCTGTGTCTTGCCTAGGAGACAGTCTCTGATCCGGCCCTGATGGAAACGGTACACATTCATAAATCAAACTGCTGGAGTGTGACTCGCTCCAGGGATCTTAACCTAGCATCTGACATGAACAGGTCATGCTGGAGAGATAGATACATCTCTCAGAGAATGCCACTTCTCTGGAACAAGCTGCTAATTCATGTGAAATAGCCCCCTCCTTGACCCTCTTCAAACACAACCTAGATCAAAGGATGGCTGATCAAAAACTGACAGTCGTGGTAACTTGGGATAAATATGGCTAGGCTTGTAAGGGCTCTAGGCCCGATAACTAGTAACCACCCCTATGAACCTATGAAGATGTGATCATCAATACAGACATGTAATAAACATATGGAGTGTCTTACCATTTATGTCATTCCTATTTTGGAAGTGTGTTTTTAGTGGTACTGTAGATGCTGTAGGATGACAAAATACACTAACATCAACATGTGAGAATTCTGCACAGTCATGACTGCAGGCAATGGAACATGACAAAGGCAGTACAAACTAGCAGGATATGGAGACATATGACAACTGGTGAACATGCTGTCCAGATGTTCCTGAGTATGTAAAAAAAAGCATCATAAATATAATACATCACAGATGTGCTCACATTTGTTGCATCCTATAAACCCTATAAACAAGGTGAGCAACCATACCTGGTCTGTCTGTAGTTGCATCTTCACGAGCCACATCTTGCAATGATGTATCTGTAATATGCAATGGCATGTGCATGCAAGCATAATCCACTGCCACAGCAGATGGCAGAGGCAGAGATGGCTATGGATCACATTAACAGTATACAGAGACACTTACATAACAAACAGTGTACACATTGTCCAGATGTCCCTGTATATTAAAAAAAAAAACATCAGGAATAACATACATCACAGTTGTCCTCAAATTTGCTGTACACTATAAACAATGTGGCCATCCATACCTTTGTCTGTATGCAGATGCATCTTCATGGCCATTTCTTGCAGTGATGCATCTGTAATATGCAATGGCATACACACATTTGAGCATAACCAACTGTCACGTCAGGTAGTAGAGGCAGAGACAGCTATGAATCACAATAATAGTATATTGAGATACTTATATGACAAACGGTGTACAAGTTTTCCAGATGTCCCTGTATATGGAAAAAAACATCAGGAATAGCATACATCTCAATTGTCTTCAAGTTTGCTGTACTCTATAAACAGGGTGACCATCCATACCTGGTCTGTATGTAGGTGCATCTTCATGGCCATGTCTTGCAGTGATGTATCTGTAATATGCAGTGGCATTCACACATAATCCATTGTCAGAACAGGTAGTGGAGGCAGAGAAAGCTATGAATGACAATAATAGTATATGATGCTGTAAAGATGTTGATGGCCTATGTATTTCAGAAAGACAAATATTACATGCATTTCATGAAGTTTTTGGCATAAATTGCACTGTTAACACAATATGCAATGTTACTTACATTGGGGATACATGTCTTGTGTGGGACCATGTTCCCTATGTAATTGTACTGCTGAACAAAATTATATGGCAATGCATGAATAATTTGCACATTCCATTTAAGACTGAGGTAGTGCATATGTTGCAATGGTTTTACAGTTATGACTTACATGTACATCCTGGACAACTGAAGTCAATAACTCCAGTGGGTATATGACAGTCATGACTGGTGGCACAATGCAATGCCATGAAAATCATGATATCATCTGAAGGAGTTAAAGGTGCACAACCCCCCATGGCTTTCCTGGACCTCTCATATTGACATATTTAGTTAGGAGCATAGAGGATCATGTCCAAGCAACATTGATGACAGGCCTCATGGCATCAGTTCTGACCAACAACAGTAGTGATCATGTTAGTTCAGTTCAAACATCTTTCTTCCACACAGTATTTCTAATCCATCCAAGGAGAGGAGCCTTTGGCTATGCTGGCACAAAGTCTCAGTTATAATGTCATTCTCGTATAGAGAAAAAGTATCACCCCAGTTTGATTTGACATCTGGAGGACAGTGTAATATGCACATGTACTTTTTATGAAGGCTGACAACTGACATGATGATGTTATATGCATTAATCAGGTTACTTGCTCAGTTTTCCTTACTGATGCGAGTTATGCAATGTAATCTTTTATCATGTATATTATTGTTATGTATTTAAGAACATACTAGATATGGAAACAACCAAAGGGATTCAGTAAATTCCATGTAGGCTTTCCATGAAGCCTACACAGACCTTACATGTGTGCAGGGTGATGAGCAGAGAGCAGCAGAGCTAATTATATATTCATACCATGCACCACATTTAAACATAAATAAGCACAGTTTTGTGACTGACAACTGTGTTGCCAGCCAGGAAACTGTGTAAAGTAACATGGGTAGCAAACATGTTTACCTCAGAGCATAGTAGGTTAGCAGGATTGCGTGAAATGCCATAATGATTACCAGGGCTTAACATATAGTTATGCATATGGTCCAAACACAGTAGAGGACAGGATATACAGTGCAGAGTACTGTAAAATCCCATTCTAGGCATTCTGTACAGAAGTTGTGTAGATGACCTGTAAGGGTACATGTACTGCCATGTAAAATAAACAGTCACGGGACGTGTGCACATTGGAAAGGGACATGCACATAAATTGTAGGAATGAACACAGGGAAAGAGGAGGTACAACAACAATGTACAGCAGGTGAGAGCATATCAGTGGAAGACAGTTCAGTATGAACTGCACAGTGAAAATGAGTATTATGTGACTGCCCCACAAGGTGACATAATGGGAAGATGTCTTTATGAGATACACAGCTTTACATGAACAATGCAGAGGACATGCATCAGGGATGTTATATACAACTGGTGTAGTATGCATATTGTGAAGCTGTGCAAACTGATTTGCCTGACTATGAATGTAATCTCAGCAGAGGTCTCCGGCAAGTGGGATTCTGAGCTGGGAGTTTCTGGTTAAAGGCTTACTGTGCCTGCTTATTTAAACTTTTACTTTCTGAAACTGGTACACCTTGTTTGCCGTAGCATAGATTGAATTCAGACCTGCTGAATCTAACTTTGTTTGTATAACTTGAGCACTAATCCAGACCAATATTTTTTTGGAGAGGGTTCCCCTGCACCCTAGTGGAATGAGTGTGCAGTTAGAACTTGTCTGATCGAAGACTGCTGGAATGGAGCTCAGTTTTTAGGTTTTTATTGGTTAATTTGTTTAAATCAGTTTGCTCATTTGCTTCTCTTATATATATAAAAAAATACACTTTATGCATCGCCGCTTAGCTATGGATAAACTATTCTTGGCACCATAAAGTCTGCTCTTCAGATTTTCCCTTAGAACTAGCCAGTTCTTTAGTTTTAGCACTAAAATCTGTTTCTTTGAGCTCAGCACTTGTTCCAAACTCGTTGTAAGCACTAAATAAGCTACAAATTACTACAGCACTCAACTTTCCCCACTTGTCTAGAAGAAACCATTTTTAGTACTTAATAAATAAGCACCAATCCAGTCATGCCTAAGAGTCAGCTCCCAGTGTTTTCTCCTGTCTACCTGATGAATCTGAGCATCTTGGGGCAATGCAGCAATTGCCTCATATGCACAGACAACCCTCTCCTCCTAACACCCAACACTGCAACCTGTGAGAGATGCACTTATATAGCCAAACTGGGAGCAAAGCTCTCTTCACCCAAGACTGAACTAGACAGTCAAGAGGAGAAGGTAAATACTTGCACCACATCACACTCATCAAATAGTCCCACAAACCCTACACCACCACAACACATACATAGAAACACGAAACACGTACCTACATTTGCAGAGGCTCTCAATAAAAATCTGCTCAAGCAACAGAGACCTCCAAAGCAGAAATGCAAGCAAACTCCACCCCCAACACAACCCAAATGACACATAGCCCACAAACTCAGTGTACCACTCAATCATAGCCCATAAGGCATAACAATGTACCCAACACTCTAGTCATAGGTGACTCTATAGTCAGGCACACTGATGTTCCACTCACCAGGCTAAACAAGGAGAAAGTTACTGTCAGCTGCCTGTCAGGTGCCAGGATCCGCCACATAATGCACATATTCAGGTCACTCCACAGCAAGTACAAATATGACTCTGTCATTGTCCATATTGGTGTGAATGACCTGAGACTACATGAAAAGAGACATGAAGGAGCTCTCAAATCTTGTAGCCCAGGCAGGTATGACCCTAGCCCTGAGTAGCATCCTGCCATCACCCAGAATGATGCCACAGTACAAGGAGAAAATGATTGACTTCAACAATTGGCTAAGCTTCTGGTGTCATTCTAAGAAGATCCAGTATCTGTCAGCCTGGGATGACAGGATTGACAGACTACGATGCTTTGCCAGAGATGGCCTGCACCTGTCACCCTTGGGATTCCAGATACTGGCTAAGGCTCTTGCCACCCCTATAGTGCCTTCTTTAGGCAAGGTTCAAATTAAAAATTCACCACCTTAACAGGTACAAGCAAGCAAAATCTGAGGGTAATGCTACTCAATGGTAGAAGTCTAAACCTCAAAATGCATTCACTCGAGGCACTTCTTAAAATGGAGAACATCATCATCTGTGCAGTGACAGAGACCTGGTTCAAGGCTCCAGAGAGCACCCCTGCATTACCAGGCTATAACTCATACCACACCTTTTGGCCACCTAACCTGGACCAAAACACTTAAGGAGGAGGCATGTCCATATTCATTAAGGATATCCACACCTCCAGGCTAGTTGCTCAGCATAATGCATCCGAGATTATCCAAGTGCAACTAACTCTGGGCAAGACAGCAATCCAAATTGTAACTTGCTACAGATCCCCCACCATGTCCCAGGATTCCCACTCCTCATTTCTTGATACACTGGAAAATATTAGGGTAAAACCCAACACCCTAATAATGGGCGATTTCAACTACCCCACCATCAACTGGGAAAACTACTCATGTACCAACTCTTTTGCTCAACATTTTCTGAAATTCATAAATTCCAATGCCTTGGATCAACTTATCCACACCCCAGCAGGGGAAGCAATATCCTAGACCTCGTCATTACCAACATGGACGACCAGTGTTCCACATCAGATGTCAATTCCTTGTTGGTCAGATCCGACGACAAGATAATCACCCTATACATTCACATCCTGCCCTCACCTCCCATTAGGGAAACCACCGTAAAAAATGTCTCCAAAGCCAACTTCACGCTTCTTAAGACAGAAGTGGCAAACTTCATGACACCCATGCAGATGGGCAATAGAGATATAACTGCTGAATCCTACACAAATGCACTTTACAAGCACTTACACAAGTGCATGGATTGTGCTATTCCTAACAGAACCAAGATGCTATCCTCCAAAAAAAGGAAGCCAATCTGGTGGTCCCCTGCCATAAACAAACTACAACAGAAGAAAGAAACTGTTGTAAAAAAGAGTAAAATCCGATGATTGGAGGAACTTCCTGGTCAGCCTCAGTAAGAAGTTGAAATCCCTCATAAAATCCTACAAAGCTAGTTACGAAAACAAAATCACCACTGATTCTAAAGACAACCACAATGCATTCTATAACTATGTCAAGAATATCAATGGCAACACTCAGATCAGCTCTGAGTTACAGCACAATGGCACTAAATATACAGAACCAACTGATATTGCCAACATCCTGCCAGATAGGTTCAGTGCTAACTTTACCCCCCTCTCATCCCCTAAAGGGCCTATCTCTATACTGGAAGAATGCAAAGTTCCTGTAATCACAGCTGCACAGGTAAAAAACACACTCTCCAAAGCCAAGAACACAGCATCCATGAGCCCTGACAACATCCCAGGCTGCATTCTACATGAATTGGAGAATGAACTGGCACCCCACCTAAGCACCGTGTTCAATCATAGCCTCACCTAAGGCTTTGTGCCCACTGAATGGTGCACACCTCATCACAAAAGGTTTCTCATCCAGGAAAAAAAGAGGTCATTGTTCCCCTCTACTCATCACTCATCAGACCCATTGTACAATGCCCCTTTTGGTATGTACCTCACAAGACATCTACAACAACTGGAAAGGCCACATAAATATCACACAAAGAGAATTACTGGCCTCAAACTGATGCCCTACGCAGACCTTCTCAAAAAACGCCAGCTTTACTCCATCGCATATCGCCTACTCAGAGGTGATCTCTGCCTAATATACAAAGCTATGTCAAACCCAGAGCTGTTGGACATGCTCCACTTAAAGAAATCCCAATCCCTCCAAGCTACATGCTCTAGGGACCTAAACATTGTCGCTACAGTAAACAGAACATGCTGGGGGATAGATTCCTGTCCCAGAGACTTTCCATACTCTGGAACAAACTACCTCTCTATATCAAATAAAGCTCCTAATTAGCACTCTTCAAGAAAAATCTTGATTGGATCAGAAATAGGAAATTCACCCCGGGGATCAGCTCTGTGGCTATGCTCAAGAGGGGTTCAGGAAAATAATTTTCTTGGGTGGCAAAAGCCAGGGTACCTTTTTGGCTAGGCTTATATAGGCCCTAGGGCCAATAGCCTAGTATCTACCTATGAACCTATGAACCTATGATACAGG
The DNA here is from genome assembly GCF_019279795.1 of Protopterus annectens. NCBI lineage: Eukaryota > Metazoa > Chordata > Ceratodontiformes > Protopteridae > Protopterus > Protopterus annectens. The sequence continues at coordinate 1,936,281,369 of NC_056733.1, forward strand.
TAAAGGCTCATGAACAACAGTAAAAGAAGCACACTCAGTCATGGGCAATATCAGTATAATACCACCAGTAATTCCATGTCTCTGAGATATGTGATTTTGAGTGATCAAGAGGTGGTTCTGTGCAAACTTACTTGTACAACTGTTATGACATGCCCGCGTTCTATAAGGGTAGACATGCACACTGTCCTGACACTGTAACATCTGCAGGAGGTGTTAGCAGGAAGGGACACTGCTCTACCTATATGTGACATTATGATCAATACAGGCTAGCCAACAGGTGTGCATAGTATACATATATATATATATATATATATATATATATATATATATATATATATATATATATATATATATATACATGTGTGTGTGTGTGTGTGTGTGTGTATAGCACAATCCACACTAGCATGAATGTTACCCATGCCATCAATGTTGTCAAACAGCCATGTATTTACTGTATGGATCACAGGTATCACACATGCATCTGGTGTAACAACCTGATGAGGGTTTCACACCATCAGATGGTAATGTTTATGCAACCAAAAGAATACCTAGGTATGGCCAATACGATATGTGTCAGGCCACTGTTGCAAAGATGGTACACTTCAGTTTCACATCACTGGAAGATGTGTAGGGATGTACATGAAGAAGGCTGCATTGTACTCTCTTATTTGTGTGATGAATGCTGTGAACTATGGAGGCATTATGGCCTGCTATGTGGACGTCCTTCACATACTCAGTAGTTGTGTAGCATACAAGGGAGTAGTCTTCATTGTGGCCACATGCTGGTGGACATTCCACATATCATCTACAACAGGACACAGCTCACATACCTACTGGTCTGATTATAGGGTGTGATGTCTATATTATCCTTTGGTTGTGTGTTTGTTTTTATGACATAACAAATCACACCCCAATGTATTGTTTCATTGCAGGTGTTGTCATGACTGTGGCCACAATCTTTGGTGTATGTTGATACTGTCTGTATTATACTAATATCACAGTTGGAGTCAATTATTGCCCATAATCTGTAGTCCTTCAGACAGCTGTTTGGACACAGGATGTGTATGTCATTTGTGACATCTGTGACTTAAATAATGGACAGAAAATGGTCTAGTAGAGGGCCTGATGTATGGACCCGATCACTGGACTTGAGATATAGGTAACTTCACACATTTCAACATATTTAGATACCATGTATGTGATACAGTGGTCTACCCACTTGGTGATACAGATGTTTATAGCAACATCTGACAGTAATGAGTGAATACCTCAGTGTGGATTTGTGTCAAATGCCTTGGGCTTGTCATGTTTAAAAGGATGATAGTGTAATCATCCCGCATGCCATTGATGACCTGTTTGAGGACATCTACAGATGTAACAGACATGATGTAGCATTAGCAATTCACACAGGTCTGTTGCACACAGCCAGGTTATTACTAGTGTCCATTTAGAAAAGGTCCTGATGGCATGTTGGTCTACCTCACTGATGAGGAGAGGCAGGGTGTGTCTATACATGCATGCATCATGTTCTGTCCCCCCCAACTCAGATCTAAGCATGATCATGTACAGCTTTCTACAGGAATATAGTCTGTGTGGAGGGTGTGTTGAAGTGTGTATTCAACTGTGTCATGAAGGTGTATGTGCTGAGTCACATTATAAGTGATCTGTGATAGGTCTGGATGAAGGTAAGACAGCGCATACTGCCTATCTTGATCTGGTGTAGGGCTTGGAGACAATCCCCCATGCAGGTATCATTGAGAAACTCTCTCAGCTGGGGATTAACCCTTACATCACTAGATGGATAATCGATTGTCTCACCAACAGAACACATACTGTGAAAGTTGGTGAATCAACCTGTACCAGCAGAGCTGTCAGGAATCTGTACCTGGGTCTTTACTGTTTGGAATCTATTTCTCAACAGTTCAGACTGAAGTATATGGCCTTTGGCTTATTACGTTTGCTGATTCTTGCATATTGGGTGCAATCACTAAGTCCACCAAAACTGATAACATACTACAGGAGGGGCTAACGCAGACAAATGATTGCTGACAAAGCTACACTGTCTACAAATAAATATGAAAATGTCTCTTTATTTTGTCCTTCTGCAAAGTGGAATTCCCTGCTAATTACAGCATTGACAACACTCCTGCTGTGCTGAAACCCAGTGATGCCATACCTGGGAACATACATATATAGCAATCTGAAGTTCGACCACCAAGTGTCCACACTGGTATTGAATGCCTATGTTGAGCACATAAGAAGTCATGCATTCATATTCAGATCTGATGATTATATACTAGCACTGTACTCGAACCTCATCAGAACACTAATTGAGTATAATGGTTCCTTTTGCACGTACCTCATCAGACACATGCAGCAGCTGGTGACACTACAGGGGCTTCTCATTAAGAAAACACAAGGCCTACATTTATTATTTATTTATTTATTTGTTACATTTCTTTACCTGGAAGGTCCACTAGGTCTAGGTGAGCCCATTTTCAGTGGAGGCCCAGGGAGAAAAGCTCCACATGACATTAAACATGTTGAAGATTACAATGAAAGATAGAAAGCTAGTTACAGTTACATAGATAGCTAGAAGGAAAATACATAAAAATACAGACATATAGTTACAGTTACATAGATAGTTAGAAGGCAGTGCAGTAATAATCTTAGGCATTGATTTAACTATGATATTAGAACATGTTAGAGTGCCTACATATTGACCAGTTGAATGGAAAGAGGATGGAGATGACATAACATGCCATGGCGCATGTGGATAGACTGAAAGTTATCTAACTGTAATCTGCATCATGTAGGAAGAGATGACTTCTGCCTGGTTTCCAGGCCAGTCTCTGACCCTGCCCTCGTGGGAATAGCACACATCCACAAATCAGATATAGCCATTGACATCAGCATTGTCTGGTGAGGAGAAAATGGCAATAACAGTGTCCCACATGCTAGTGTAAAAGGCTCTCTCTAATGTCAAGCAAGTGCACAAATACACACACACACACACCCATACACACAAACACACACACACACACACACACACACACAGTTGACTGCAGTAAAAGCAGACCCCCTACTTATCTAAGTACGCAGACTACAGAGCTCAGTAGATTTCACAAGTGCCACAACACAAGTCTAATTTTTACAAGGCTGCAGGACATCTTATATTGGATGATATTGGCAGCGGATGTTGGAGAGAAGATGTTGAGAGGCCTTCATTAAATGGATGAGCAGGCATGTGCAAGTGTCAAAATGCTGTCAATCCATTGGAATTGCAGTGGTAACTGTAGGATACACACTTATGCTCTGCTGGCTAGAAAGACACACACACACACACACACACACACACACACACACACACACACACACACACACACACACGTGCACACACACACACACACACACACACACACACGCACACACACAGCTGACTACAGTGAGAGCAGAATCTCCTACCTAAGTACACAGACTAAAGAGCTCAGTATGTCATGCAAGTGCCACAGCAAAAGTCTGACTTTTACAAGGCTGCAGGACAACTTATAGTGGATGACATCAGCAGCAGATGTTGAAGGAAAGATGTTGGGAGGCCTGCATAGGTTCATAGGTTAATAGGCTCATAGGAGGTTACTAGTCTAATGGCCCTAACGCCTTTAAAAGCCTAGCTGTGTAAAAACCAAGTACCATTATTAGCCATATTTAGATGGTCATTGTTAGCAGAGTGATTTTTTGATCAGCAGCGACTGCCCTATCATTTTAAGACATCAGTGCCACCCCTGAATGAATTTACAGACACCCATCCAGTTGTTACGGATGAGCTTGAATAGGGTCATTGAGGAGCTCTGCTTCACATGGAGTGGTAGCCTATTGCAGATGAGTGGCAATCACTGGGAAATACCATCTGTCTCTCCAGCATGTTCTTTTTATGTCACAGGCTAGACTGAGATCCCTGGAGCAAGTTATTCTTGTCCCATTTGATTTGGATATGTGCAGAATTTCCATTAGGGCAGGGTATGAGACTGCTCTGTAGGTCAGGCACAGGTCACTTCTCAGCAGCCTGTATGATACTGAGTACAGTGACAGGGCTTTCAGTTTTATCATGTATGTCATGTTTTGGAGGCCCTGGATTCTCTTGGTCAGAAACATCTGTAGTCTCTACAGTTGCTGCAGGTGTCTGGTGAGGCACATACAGAAAGGAACATTGTATGCAATTAGTGGTCTGATAAGGATAGAGTACAGCAGAGTTATGACCTCCCCAGTCTTGGATGCAATGCCCTTATTTATGAGGTGTGCTATGCAGAATGCTATTCTTACCACTATGGACACATAGTGATAGAGGTTTACATTTCTGTCAACCTGTGTTCCCAAGTCTAACACCACTGATTTTGAACATAGAGGGGTCCTATCTATATCATAATTAGCAGGGGATTCTTCTTTGTCAAAAGGGACAATGAGGCATTTTTGTGTTACATTTCAGTCTGTGAGTTTGGCACCAATCATTTGTCTATGTCAGCCCTTTCTGTAATATATTAACATAATTTGGGGACTCTATATGACTGCACCCAAGTTTACAGTCATTTGCAATCTTGGTAAGCCATAAGCCATCTACCTTCACCTGGCCTACAGAGAAATAGTTCATAAACAGTAGATGGACCAGCACAGTTCCTTGTAGTACTTCACTGGTAACTGTCTACTGGTGGAGGTGAATTCTTCACCTTTGACAGTGTGGGTTCTATTGGTGAGCCAGTTGGCTACCCATCTAGTAATTATGGACTAATCCACAGATGGAAGAGTTTGTCTATGATACCTGAATGGGGGATTGTGTCAAAGACCTTGGCTAAATAAAGATAGGTGGTATGTACTGTTTTTCCCTCATCCATGGCTTTAGTAACATTCTAAACAAAGTCTACTAGGTTTAAAAAGTAAGATCTACCCTTACCAAAATCAAACTGGGTCAGTTCAAGAGTTTTGAAGGTTACCTATGTCCTTGTGGATAAGGTCCATGATTATTCTTTCCATAGCCTTGCAGATAATTCTGGTTAGGCTTATTGGTCAATAATTTGCAGGGTCAGTTGATGGATTTGTAGGCATGTTCAACTGTGAAGATAGTTCTAGTACTGCATGTTACCAGATTGATGTCCATTGCATGTCACACAACATCTGTTATTAATTTATGTAGTGTAGTTGATATATTTGTGAACATACTGAGAGACCAGGATTGCAGTGCATGGGGGGAGTTAACACATGACTGCATTGTAAATATGTTACATATTGTTAGATAGGGCCTTCTGTTTGTTATGTTTCCATAGGTTCATAGGTTCATACTAGGCTATCTGCCCTAGGGCATTTATAAGCCTAGCCAGAGTGTGTTTGGCTTTCACCACCCATTTTAAATTAATTTTACTATGCCCTTTTTCGAGGTTAGTATACTGCACCTCTGTCTAACAGTGGCACAGAAGTGATACCCAGGGTAAACCTATGATCTCCCATCCACTCATCAAGATTCCTCTTGAAGAGAGTCAATGAGGGACTCTGCCTAACTTGGACTGGGATTTTATTCCAGAGTGAAGGGAGCCTCTGGATTATGAATCTTTCCCTCCAACATGTCCTATTTATTTCAGTGCTGAGGTTCAAGTCTCTCGAGCGCGTAGCTCAATGAGATTTGGATTTTCTGAGGTGCAGCATGTCCATTAATTCCGGGTTGGACATGGCTTTATACATCAGGCACAGATCACCTCTGAGCAGGCGGTATGCCACTAAGTAGAGCTGGAGTTTCTTTAACCGAGCAGCATATGGCATCTGTTTGAGCCCTTTGATCCTCTTGGTGAGGTACTTTTGGGGTCTTTCCAGTTGCTGCAGGTGTCTGGTAAGGTACATCCCAAAAGGGGCATTGTACTCAATTATGGGCCTGATTAGGGATGAGTAAAAAGGCACGATGACCTCCCCTGATCTAGATGTGAATCCCTTCATGATTAGGTGGGCTATATAAAATGTTTTTCAAACCACTTTGGCCACATGGTTGTCAAATGAAAGATTGCTATCAACTTGGGTCCCCAGGTCCCTAATTACTTCTTCTGTACTTAATGGATTACCACCTATGTGGTAATTTGTGGGCACTTTGTTTTTGCCAAAGGGGATAACTATACACTTTTTGGCATTTAGCTTGAGGCCATGGCTCTGGCAGTAGTTGTCTGTTTCTTTGAGGCCCTTTTGGAGGATGCTTGTGTCAGCTGGAAAGTCTATTATGGTGCCCAGTTTGCAGTCATCTGTGAACTTGGTCAGCCACAGTCCTTCTGTGTTGGTCTGTACCTCTGAGAAATATATACTGAACAAGAGAGGTCCCAGGACTGAGCCTTGTGGGATGCCACTTGTAACTGGTTTGGAATCTGACATGGCTCCAGCAATTCTAACCATGTGGGTTCTGTCCTTGAGCCAGTTTGCAACCCATCTAGTGACATAGGGGTTTATATTTAAGCTGTTGAGCTTATCTATAATGCCCGAGTGGGGTATTGTATCGAAGGCTTTTGCGAGGTCCAGGTAGGCTGTGTGGACCACCTTCCCCTCGTCAATGGCCTTGATGACTGTTTCAAAGAAATTGACCAGGTTTAAGAGGCAGGATCTGCCCTTAACAAACCAAACTGGGTAGGATCCAGTGTCTGTAGGTCCCCAATATTTTTATTTATGAGGTCCATGATGATCCTTTCCATAGCTTTGCAGACCAAGCTAGTCAGGCTTATGCGGCGATAGTTTCCAGGATCCGTTGAGGCACCACCGTTGGGGAGAGGGACCACTGTTGCTGTACGCCACTCTTTGGGTACATATTCTGTAGTAATGCTGAGATTGAACAGTAGTTTTAGGTTTGGGTTTAGCTCTTCTTGGAATTCATGTAGGATGCAACCCGGGACACCGTCTGGTCTCATTTATGCTGTGTTTTTTGCTTTGGAGAGGGTGGCTCTTACCTGAGCATCTGAGATGTCAGGGGGGTAGCACTCGGCTGGGATAGATATTTGCCCGTTTGGTGGGGAGGGGGGGGGAGAAGTTTGCACTGAACCTGTCAGCTAGGATGTTGGCAATGTCTGTGGGTTCAGTGTATTTTTTGTCATTTTGGACTAATTCTGAGCATATCTGGGAATTCCCACCCAGGTTCCTAACATAACTAAAGAAAGCCTTGTGATTACCCTTAGTGTCCTGTGCAATTTTTCTCTCAAAGCTTGCCTTACACGATTTTATGAGTGCCCGTAGTTTTTTGCTAATACTGATCAGAGACGCCTTCCCTTTTTGGGATTTTGCTCTATCATGTAGTAGCTTCCTCCTTCTATTGTATAGCTTGTTTATGGCTGGGGTCCAACAGACAGGACGTCTGCCTTTGGAGGATTGGGTCTTGGTTTTATTTGGGATTGCATGATCCATGCATTCCTGAAGGTGTTCATAGAATGCATTTATAAAGGATTCTGCGGTCTGGGCCATATTTTCCACAGGCCCGAGGGCTTTGAAGGATTCCACCTCGGTTTTGAGGAGTGTGAAATTTGCTTTAGAGAAGTTTTTTACTGTGGTTTTCTGTGCAGGGGGTGGGGTTGGGATGTGAATATCCAGTGAGATTAGTTTATGGTCTGATCTTACCAGTGAGAAATACACTTCTGGTCTGGAGCATAGAGTCCCCTTGTTAGTGATGATCAGGTCCAGTATGTTTTCCCCTCTTGTGGGAGTGGTAACAAGTTGTTCCATAGCATTTGAGTTTATAAATTCTAGGAACCTTTGGGCAAGGGTGTTGGAGCTAGAGTAATGCTCCCAGTCTATGTTTAGGTAGTTGAAGTCGCCCAATAAAATGGTGTTTGGAGAGACCTTCATATTTTCCAGTGTTCTCAGGAAGGCCGAGTGGGGTTCCTGGGTTTGGGAGTGTGGTCTATAGCAGGCTATAAACTGGAATGCAGTTTTACCCACTGTTAGTTGCACATGGATAGTCTCTGATGCTTTGTGCTGTGCCACCGACCTGGAGGTGTGGGTATCTTTGAGGAAGATTGATACTCCCCCTCCTTTTGTGGTTTGGTCCATGTTTTGGGGCCAAAAGGCATGGTATGAGGTATAACCTGGTAGTGCTGGGGTGATCTCGGGAGCCTTGAACCAGGTTTCTGTTACTGCACAGATATCGATGTTCTCCATGCTAAGGAGAGTTTTGAGTGCGTGCATCTTGAGGTTTAGACTTCTGGCATTGAGTAGCATTACTCTTAGTTTCTTATCCCTTGTGATACCTATGGAGGTGGGGTTATCTTTTGAGCCTTGCCTAAAAAAGGCACTATGGGGGTAGCAAGAGCCTTTGCCAATATCCGAAAGTCCAGGGGTGACAGGTGCAAGCCGTCCCTAGTGAAGCATCGTGGCTTGTCGAGCATGTCATCCCAGGCTGATAGGCATTGGATCCCCTTTGAATGACACCAATACTTAAGCCAGTTGTTGAAATTGATCATCTTGTCTTCATATTGTGGCATCATTCTTGGTGAAGGTAAGATGCTACTCAAGGTCAGGGTCATACTGGCCTGGGCTACATGCTCAGAGAGCTCCTCTATGTCTCTTTTCATGTAGTCCAGGCAGGTACGTCTCAGGTCATTCACACCAGCATGGACAATGACTGAGTCATATTTGTACTTGCCTTGGAGTGACCTGAGTGCTTGTGTTATGTGGCGGATCCTAGCACCCAGACAGGCAGCTCACTGTGACCTTCTCCTTGTTCAGCCTAGTGAGCGGGACATCAGTGTGCCTGATGATAGAGTCACCTATTACAAGTGTATCAGGTGTGTTGTTTAGCCTTAAGGGCTGTGACTGTTTGGCACACTGGCTTTGTGAGCTATGTGTTGTACGTGTTTTGTTTTGGGGTAGCAGTTGCTTAGGTGTCTGCTTTGAAGGTCTCTGCTGCTTAGGCAGATTTTTATTTAGAGCCTCCGAGTATGATTTTGTGTGTTTATGTGTTTGGTTTGCTGTTGTGGTAGGTCTGTGTGAGACTGGAATTGTAATGAGTGTGGTTTCCTTCTCCTCCTGACTGGTTAAGCCAGTACTGAGTTGAGAGAGCTTAGCCTCCAGTTTGGCTATATAGTTGCATCTCTCACATGTGTTGGAATTTGTTGGGAGGAGGAGAGGGTTGTCTGTGTACATGAGGCAGCTGTAACATTGCCTCAAGATTCCCAGATTCACCAGCTGGACTGGAGAGGAGATTGACAACTGACCTTTGGACATGCTAGAATAGTATTGGGAATTCCTTTATAATTAAAAAAAGGGCCAATGGGGAACAAGGTACTCAAGGGGAGTTTGTGAGGGTGTAGTGCTTTTAATTTTTAGTGCTGACTTATATAATTGCTTTAGTGAGCAAGTGCCAGGTAACTTAAATGCAATGTGTTACAGGTAACTTAAATGCAAAAATGACAAACAGTAACTTTCTTTCAAGTGAAACAAGGAAATAAGTACAGTAAGCAATGCAGATATCACTAGGGATCCACAGAAGCACTGAAAAGCCGTGTTTTAGGTGGAATTAGCATTTCAGGGAAATAACAAGCAAACAAACAACAAGCATACAAACAAATCTAGATTTAGCAGGCCTGGATCTAGTCTATGCTACTGCAAACAATGTGTACCGATTTCAGTAAGAAACAGTGCAGGCACTATAAGCCTTTAACCAGAAATTCTCAGCTCAGAAGGGCAGAGTCCAGTGTCTCCTCCCACAAGAGTGAAGACCACGAACCCTCTTAATGTAAAATAACTGGCCTGAAGCCCAAGTTCCTAAGTAGAAAGAGAGAAAGGAAAGAGATAAAGGAGTAGCAGAAACTAAGCTGATTGGCCTTTTCAAATGTTCTCCCTGTACTGAGTAGAATGAGTTAATGACACTAGACTGGGAGGAGAGTCCCAGATCAAATTTACACTAGGGGTGGGCAACTGCAAAGCCACCAACTATAAAAACACTATACCAACAGGGAGGGAGGGAGGGTGGGAACAAACTGCAGAAATGTTTCTCACAGCTGAAAAGCAGCAGTGAGACTTTAAATGAAAGTTTTAAACAGCTAAAGGAGCCTCTAGAAAAAAGAGTTTAACTGCAACAAGTTATCAGAAACAAACAACCCAACAGATGCTTAATAAAAGTGGACAATTTCCAGTTAATACCTCACATACAGTGAAACTAGCTAGAAAAATACACAGTACACAAAGTGCTATAAATAACAAAGAAATAAAGAACAAAATAAACAAAAAACAGGATACTTAATGTTATATATTATAGCTCCGAGTTTCCTCAGTGTCCTTCCTTCGATCAGTTCAGTGTGAAATGGCAGAACACTCACAACTGAACTTCTTAGGTAACAGAAAGTTGAAACCTGAGACAGCTTTTAAGAAAGAAATCTCAAAAAATCCAATGAGGTGCTTAGTCTAAGCTGTAGTCCAGGTGACCTCAGTCAGCCAATGACCTCAAACAATTCTCTCTCACTGAAATGCCTGATGGCTTTGGCTAAACCAAGATGTCCCTGAATATGTGCTCAGACACACAGCCTCCACATGTAGTTTCATGGCATGGAGTGTAAATGGACAGTAAACAGCATACATGCTAATAGTGATTACAGCAGCAGCAAGTAGCGGGTTTGTGCGACAATTGGCAAAGTGTTTGCATTTGCGAGATACACATTTCCATTCCTTCCCTGTTTGCGGATAGTTAAGTAGTGTACAAATGTGACCCTCAATGCTAAAATTCAGAAAGTTAGTATTGAGTGTATGAAACACACCTGTTGTTTAGTTGACTGTGTGGCAACAGGTGTAAATGCATTGATACATTTCTTTTTGAACCCCAATGATACTGGGTTTGAATTCAGGAGTATCTAACACTTTTAAATAAACAGTGATAATGCAATGACATTAATTCTTTACAGTACATGTGTTGTTATGTGTTGGCATAGTGCAGCAAGATTAAGCTGCATTGCACACAAGCAAAAGCAGCATTGTAGAGCCACTCACCATCGCTTGGAGTGGTGCACGATTGCAAACTCCGCCCAAGCATAAAAGGAAAAAATTGAAGGGTTCCATTGCATTTTCTGGTACTTTTTTGTGTTTTGTGTGAATCTATCTTTTGACCCGATTATAGATGTTAAAATGGGGTAGATAGGAAAGTGGTGAAATGGCGAGCAAGCCTAGGGAAGAACAAAAGGAAAGCAATGCAGGAATTTACAGGAAAGAGGTAGAAAAGAACCATAGTGATCCATTTCTTCAACAGTGAAAACTGAAAATATGTGCAGAATATTATCTGAATTTGGGCTGTCACCTCCAGAAAGAGGGGTGAGAACAACATAATCATGTTGTATAGCCAATTATACCAAATCAAGTGTGTCAAGAAGATATGTGTGGAAAATGGAGATGGAAAGATATTTGTTGTGGGACAGGTGCCCATTTTTTTAATTCAATAATAGAGGAATGCTGGGTAAAGGATGTAGATATTTCTGAGTCAGGTAAGTTTGGTAGGTGTGGAAGCAAATGCAAATAAACAAGACAAACAACACAAGAGACAGGGATGGTGTGGGACACAAAAGGTTGGGGGACATTATAATTGGGGTGAGGGGGGACAACACAGGCTCATGCCCATTACACATGGAGACAGTGAGAAGCTAGTCCTCACCCACTGGAATGTCATCACTGTCACCATAATTTGCTGGCAGCTGGAGTATTTGATGTCTCCTGCTCCTATGTGCCTCTCTGTTTGGCATAAACATACACCAATGAGGCAGTGCACACTCTACCCATCAGCTCTGGCATCTTCCAGTGGGTGATGAAATCCCCCTCTGTCACTATTCACTGAGGGTACCATAGCATCAGTTGCTTGGGCAGTACTACCTGAGGGTGAAGGTAATGCAGGGGCAGCAGAGGCAGTGCTACCAGGTTGTCTCCCAGATGTGCTGGGCATCAGTGCTGAAGTAGGTGGAGCAGGGGCAGGCTGATCCACTGGGGCTGGCCTACCTCCCATGCTGTGAAGCCTTTAGAGATCTGGCACAGATGGATGACATTGAGACATTTTGATGATACATAATAGAAAATAAAAAAGTGATAAGGGTTGGGGTGAGAGACAAAGGATAAAATTAGTACCATCATATGTTAAGTACAATGCATTAATACAATTACATAACTATTTTATCAGAAGTATTACATTTATGTATATGCCCTAACAACTACACACTATAACTACAGATCGCTGAACGTAATCCTTGAAATGTGCATATACTTCACATATGCTTGGTCCTATTATACAGATAACAGTTAACACCAGGGTGTTTATGCCACTTTATAGAGTTTAATTGTATGTAATATTATTAAAGAAATTCAGTATTGTATAGTTGTTACTCATGGTATTTGAGGCCACAACCACTGACTACAGCCTTATACTTGACTCCTAAGGTTGGTTTGTGCTACAGACTAATACATGCATACTTGCCTTTACAGTTAGTATATGTATACTCTGTGCTACAGCTATATAAAAATATAGCTTTAACTTTTAAAGGTACAATAATATATTTCTTGTGCTGCAAACATACCACTCACTTCACTCAGTGTCTCCATTCGATTGGCATGAGCCTGTCTATTAAACTCTATTTCAACATTAGCTGTGGAAAGAACAGAAAAGAGCATAAGAGCATCATGCATACCAGTCTTGCCTATATTTAGCTTTCTATGTATTAAAATACTCTCTAATTATCATACTTACACAGCTGTGGGATGTCAGCAGGCTGGAATTCAGTCAACTACTATTTAAGGGTATCTCTTTTGCACCTCTATAGGTCATTAAACTTATGCCTACACTGTTTTCTATGAGTGAGATGCCACTAGCACTGGATACAGCCTGAGCCAAACTACTCCAAGCCTCAGACCTGTACTGGGATCCAGAATAGTCCCCCTGTAGAAGCCTTTGGCTGTGGCACTTTACCAGGAGTTCAATAAATATCCTGGACTCCTGAACACCACAACTCTGTGCTCAAGACAGGGTATCATCTCCTCTAACTCCAGACATGTTTAACATCAAAACTAGAGCAATAACAACTAATGATTTCCAACCAATTCCTGTTATCACATTTACTGGTAGTGCACAAACCTGAGCAACGATGCCAAACACTTTTGTGTAATGTTAAGTGGAGAACAGCAGTGGTTCTTGTATATAGATTCAGTTGTGAATGTTTCTTGTTTAATTGTGAAGGCCATCCAAGTTCAGATAGCAGAATTATACTTAGAGAAATATAGTAGACAGTATACCCTCAGTCATACATCTGAAAACACAGTAAGGGTGTCTTATCCCTCATACATATAATTCATATAAGCTCCACTATCTGAAGTGTTTTAACTGAGATTGAATATATTGGGGAATGGGACAACAGCAACAATGTGTGGAATATCCTGTATTAGAACCCAGGACCATGTGTCACACCTGTTGCCACAAGTATGTTGAGATGGCACTTGTATATTTTTCAGTTCGCTGCTATAAACTTCACTGTCATAACAGTAAAAATAGGTTGCACTCCCTGTACCAGAATCCAGGACCACCTGTATTCCAACCCTACACTTACACTTCCTGTCACAGGCCTAGTTTCATAACAGTTTCTTAATTACTTGCTCATTCTTAAGTTCTCTGTATTAACTGCCACTCAGCACCACTTAACATGTTTGTGTGGTGTCCAGCAGAATTAGTTCAATATATCTGTTTTCAATTATTGACTGTCTGCATCCTGTCTGCAGGTGTTTAATGACTGTAGGTGTTGGGAACCTTGCTAACTGCTGCACAATATCGTTTAGAGGCATTGTATAATGGAAAACAAAAATTGCAACAATTTATCCTTTTTGACCTTACACTTTTAGAACTGCCTAGCCTGCAGGTGTTCTGTCTGCTTCCTGTGTGGGTCACTCATTCTAGTTTGTGCACTGCTAACTGTCGAGCAAATGAGATAAACACAGCCAAACCTGACATTCATTTTCTCAGTTTCTTGTTTGCACTAAGCCATGCACTGTGCAAACACTGGTAAAATTAATTAACTAAATAAATAAACAAATAAATAAATAAAATGGAAAGGTAGTTGAAATGTTGAACCATGTAAATATATATTCTACTGTATTCTATCAATATGTTTTTTGGGGATTTTTTCCCCAGGTCTCACCTGAAAATGGAATCCTTGCCCAGTTGGACATTACCCAGTAAACAAATGTAAAACAAAACAAACAAATGAAGAAAAGCAGTCTATGAAATAAACACGACAACATGTTTGTACAGGTGAAATATTTTTAAATAGGTTGGGATTTGAACTCTCACTCCAATGAACCTTAAGAACACAGTAAAGGCGCCTTATCCCTCTTTACCACACAAATAGCTTTGGAGCAGGGAACTGAAATCATTCTGAACACAACTAACTGCAACATCATCCCAGTGCTAACAGGCTATATGTCAGTTATTTGTACATGTATTAATTTTGAATGTGGTGCACTGAGTGATCACATAACCATTTATGACTTTTGCTTGCAAAAATGCAGCTCTGTCTTACCTCTCTGTGTTTTTTGCTCATTCTTGTCTTATCTAACAAGTAATCTGAGACATGCAGTAAATAAGGCTTTCTACATCACTGTACTAAAAATGTGTGAGGATATTAGATGTCAATAATATACAGTTGTCAACAAATGAAGGGAAGGTTGGATGTTAATAAACAGAACCTGTGAATTGTGTGCTGCTTACTTAACATTTCCAACCATGATAAAATTACTTCTATACTTTGCAAGTCTAACCTGATGCATCCACTGAGGGTAGGGCAGTCTGCATTACTGTTGTGTTTTCCTTCTCCTTACCAGCAATCATTCACACTTACAATCCATTAGCAACAAACACTGAGGGAGTGCCTGGGCTATGGTTACATGTGCTAGACAGAGTCAAGTAGTTAGGATTCAGCAATTCTGATGAGTTATATATAAAGAAATCTAAAGGTTAACTAAGGACTTTTTAATTTTTTTAAAATGAATGTGTTTAATAAAGTATTTATTTTAAAATTAATTGATTGGGTATAATGAATATAAATGTGGAGATATATTAATGTCATTTTTTTCTTATTTTATTTAATAATATTTTATTTAATAATTAATTTATTTAATAATTGTAATATTTTAAAATGTATTTTAAATGTATACGATACTTATAGTGAATGTTAGTGTGATTAATTACTATGCCTAAGGGTTTCCAATTTAGATTTAATTGTTTAATTGTAGTAATTCTGTAGGATATAAAAAGTGTGGTCTTTTTTGTTGAGTATGTACTTGCATCTGAAGAAGTGTTACAAACGAAAACGCAAGTGTGTAGACATAGCGTTAGTGCTTGTGACCTGCTTTTGGAGTTTTATCTTGTGGTTGTCTTGTCGTGGCTTCAACAATAAATCTGATTTTCCAGAAAAGAACTGAGCCTTATTTCCTTCACTGGTGCATTTTCTACGAGTGAGTACTTTTTTCGTGCTAGCCTCCATTGTTTTTGTATTCCATTAGCAACAAACACTGAGGGAGTGCCTGAGCTATGGTTACATGTGCTACACAGAGTCAAGTAGTTAGGATTCAGCAATTCTGATGAGTTCATACCTCATTTACATCTTCACCATGCTCACAGCCCTAAATGTACACCATAAAAAGGCATCAGTTCAGACAAGGAACCTGAAGGTCAGGAGACTTGTTTGTGTAGAGAACACAGAAGAGGCTATTACTAAGTGATATATCTGCATAGAACACTACTGAACGTGAGAAGGTATGCTTGCATTTTTCAGCTATGTACTGCTTATGCTGAAATTTCATTAAGAAAATTTTGTTTAATATTATATAATATATTAATTAGCAAATGCTACTTTTATCTATATGCATTACTTAGAAGTGGACTCATGACATGGCCATTTTGTCAGGGGGCTTCACATGTTTACATGATTGGCAGTAGCTTAAAAAGGAATGTTATGTGTTAAATCTGTAGACATGGTTCAGGGATAGTTCATTTGATAGCACTTTTAGCATTTCACTGATGGTTTGTTAGCAAAATGTGTCACTGGCCTGTTCTTTTGGGGGTGGGGGAGCAAAGCTACATTTCTGTTTTGACACAGACAAGGGTAGGTTGTTATTGTTACTCTCCTCATTTTGCATCCAGCCTTGCTTTGTGTCTGAATATAGTATGCTACAAACACACAATTCTTGTTGTTCATATTTCAAATATCTCAACTGTTTTTTTTTTTTTGCTTCTCCAGTGGGTAATAGTTAAATGCTACATTTTCTGTTTTGTCTGGAAACAAGAGTTTTTTAGTTATGTGATACTTATGTGTATTATTCTTCTGTTGTGTTTTAGTCAACTCAGACTATACCACCCAGGTGTCTCAATCCCTAAAAACCCTCCTTCAGTGACCCTGAGAATCAGTTCTTTGTTGAAGTCTTTAGGCAACATGGTGCCTTTCTGCTTGAGAGGGGACTTGAAGATGTGTTAGACAGAATGCAAATTTGGCAACAGAAAGTTGCTGATGTGAGTGCGTTAGGCAGCCACAGCAAGACATATGATCAGTTGCACCATAAGACTACTGACATAATCTCAGCTGCATAGAGTACCGATGCTGCAGTGGCCCATGATTGGATGGGTACCAGGGGACCTCTTACACAGCCATCACTAACAGCAAATGAGAAATTCCTGCCCACTGTCAGGGGTCCAGACAGCTCCCAGGAAAGTGCAGAATAGCATGTCCTTGACATTGATGCTATTGTTTCAGGGACATCAAGTATGTCCCAGGTGGAACTTCCAGGTAGACTTATGTATCTCAGTTGTTGAATTTCTTATATAGTACAATATTTACAGCAATATGTAAGTTCTGTTAAACAATAAATTGGTTGGGGGGTATTGTACATTGCTACAGTTATTAACACTTTCTGATTACACCTAGGCTTAGGTTGGACTTGTAATCCAAGTTCTTGTTGAAAGTATAGTTAATGGACATATAAAGGGCAAAAAGTTGTAACCCCTGTTACTGTTTATTGTGATGATGTTGTCCTTAACTTTTGCTTAACTTCTTCCAGGACCATCGTCCATGGGAGACATAGAATCAACTGCATATGGTAAGCCAAATAACTTCTTTGTCAGTGGTGATGAGCAGTTCAAAGAAATATATAACTTTTATCCATATGTATGATGTGGGTGTCAGGACTGTTGTGTGTATTGCTGGACTGACTGCAGTAGTGGCATCACTGTTAGTTTGTTATGATACATTTGACCATAGTAGTGTAGCTATTAATTTATTTCCCGTGTTTGTTGCTTATTATCATAGGTGATCCTGACAGTCGAAGTGTAGAACTCTTACCACCTGATGTCAGAATACTGGCAGACTCTGATGATGATAGTGGTTAAACAGAGGCAGAGATGGGGGGTTAGAGGTTGAATCTGACACTGAGGTTGACATTCAGTCATCCTCTGTAATTCCATCTAACACAGCCAGTAGGCCTACAAAACCCCATCGCAGTGAGCACTCAGATATTGGATAGGTGGAGGATGAGACACTTGATCAAGGAAGTGTGGTTACTGTGTCTTCAGTGCCTGCTGATTCCTGCCATAGCCAAAGGAGGGGGTGAGGTGCCACACAGAAGGGTTGTTAGGGATGTTTGTAGGAGGCCTGCTGTCCATCCTCCATCTGATCCAGGTATGTCTCCTTTTGTCATTCAACATATGTTTAGGGCCATCATGGAGGCCCAGGCACATTCCCATAGGTCCTCCAGATAAATGCTTAGTTTTGTAGAAGTGGCACAGGCTGAAATGCATGACTGCCTCCACCGTGTTGCTTATTCAATGCACCAGGTGAATGACAATTTGGAATGGGCGGTGTCTGTGATGGAACATCTGCTGGTAGGGGGATGGCATCCTTTTGGGTGTAGGTCAGCCACGTCATTTGATGTTAGCCATCATGGCTGTGCCCGATCAGACTCCCAAAGTGTCACTACTTCCACTGCTGCATCAGTGGTTGAGGTGTCCACACCCAGATGCGGCAGGCCATGGAGTCATAGTTCTGGATGTCTTTGTGAGCAGAGCTCATTCAGCAGACATTGGTCATATTCAGTTAGCAGCAGTGCATCTGACCATGGATGTGGACATGCCAGTGCAACTCCTGACAGAACCAGTTCTCGTGTTTGGGTAAGACAACAATGAACTGTCACTTCTACCATACATGGCTCACATCTGTCTGACATATTAAAACATTGAGCTAGCACAGAGCTCAGAAGTATTCATGCAGACACTCACACACCATTTTCACTTTGAGCACAAATACAGACACACAAAACAGTTACATGGTTCAGCCTTTAAGGTTAAAGCTCATTTTGTCTCACTGACCATTTGTCACTTTATCCAAATATCTGTCCACTTTTCTTTTTTACTCACACACACTCACTGACCTTTTGAGTCTGCCTAAGCTTCCTGCCCCTTTCAACATACAACACCCTATAAAAATGATGATAACTGTACCATATCTTTTCTATTTTATCTTATGGATTCAGGGATACAAAACATTTGTGTCTGATGCTCAGGATGAATAGCTGACTTAGTGCTGAGTCTGCCTAAGCTTCCTGCCCCTCCCAACATACAACACCCTATAAAAATGATGATAACTGTACCATATGTTTTCTATCTTATCTTATGGATTCAGGGATACAAAACATTTGTGTCTGATGCTCAGGGTGAATAGCTGACTTGGTGCTTAGTATATCTGCATTTGTGACATTGATTTGGTAATTGTAACTTTGATTATATTGGTCTTAGAAAGTTAGACAATTGATAGCAAAAAACATTTTTTTGCATCAGAATTATTTATGATCTTGTGAGAGTTGTGAAGTCTGAAACTGAAATCTGTCTCATTACTTTGTAACTTCTCTCTTTAATGATTTTGCAGTAGAAAAGTATGGTGTTAAACTGAGGACATTTGGAGACCCTTCAGCACTTCTGAGAGGTATGACTGTGTGAATCGTTGATGCCTGAGGCCTACTACTTGATAATGGACACATATATGTCACATAAGTCTCTGCTTTCACATGTTAAAGTCATTGCTGAACAAAGCCCCCACATTTTACTTGCTTACATTACCAAATAACAACATGCACGGCTATGCCATTCATTCTTATTATTAAACATTACACTCCAAGGTCAACACTTACCTTGTAAATCCAGCAGTTGCAACAGTATTAGTTCATGGCTAACTCTGTCTGATGCTAGCAGTACACAACTATTACACGGGTAGGTAAAGGTTGTGAGCATTGCCTGACATCACTGTTACTATATGTATGTGCATAGGAGTGAGTGAGTGTGCTATGCTTGCCTTTTAGCCAATGTGAGGGCACACTTGAGCATGCTTACATCTGCCTACACCCACAGCAGCTGCTGGTTCTCCCTCTGACTCTTCACCTGTGTGTGTGGTTGTGGTGACCTTGCCATTGGTGGCGGGATGTGGGCCCCTTCCCCTTGTTGATCCTGCTGAATCTGTTTTCTCAGGATGATGTTGTGTAGAGTGGCACATCCAGTAAATATTTCAGTACTTGTACATGAATTGTACTGCAGGTCTCCCCCAAATGTATCTATGCCCTTGAACTATGACTTCAGCAGCACAAACACATGCTCTATGATAGTTCTTGTTTGAGTGTGTACCTCATTATGACATTTTTCAGTGTGTGTGTGTGTGTGTGTGTGTGTGTGTGTGTGTGTGTGTGTGTGTGTGTGTGTGTGTGTGTGCATTTCTGATGGGTGCCATCAGCCATGTTTCCATTGCATAACCTTCATCCCCCAGTAAATGACCCTGTGGGATATCCCACCCCTAGTGAACAGCTGATCCATGGTAACTGTCTGGGTTGCCAGCACAAACATTCAAGATGATTCCTTTGGCATTACACATGAATTAACAGTTAATAGAGTGGAAGTCCTTTCTATTTATGTACAGCCTTTCTTGTTCCCTTGATGCCTTAATTTCTATGTGTTTGCAATCTATGGCACCCAGTACTTCAGTGCAGTGTGTTACAGGGTAGAACTCCTGCATATTTGTGGCCCTGTCCTCAGGAGTATGGAGAAAATATATGTGTTCACTGGCATGTTGTAGCAGAGCATTCAGGAATTAATGGGAGATCCTGGATGCTGATGCCTATGACAATCCCTGCTTGTCGTGTGCTGGTCTCTGAAAGGTCCCTGTAGCTAAAACTTTCAGTGCTACACATACTTCTGTCTCCATTGGTATGGGTTCACCTTGGTTTGCCCTTGCTCTGAGTTGAGGATGACAGAGATTGCAGAGTTCCTGTAGTATATCTCTATCCAGCCTGTAGCGCTCTACAATTTCCATGTCATGTAGATTGTGATAAGTTAAATGGGGTCTGAAAACTCTTCGCTAGGTCTATTAGGAGCAGCATAGACTTCAGCCTGTTGCACATACACATGAATTAAAGCAACAGCAGCCCCTAACATTGTTTCTGTGTAGACTCCTTTCCATGGCTTTATTCCAATAGGTTTTGCAATGGGCCATTGTAGGCTTTATTGAATCTTGCCAAATGTCTAAATATGTACAACATGTCACAACATCATCACATCTAACACTCCATTACATTACCTGTGCAGACCATATGTAGGATTTGAAACAATTGTAGATGACATCACAACTACACAACACTTTTACTACATACTCATTACTTTATATATCATCACATTACACTGTGAACAGTCAAAGCCATCTTCACGTTGTCTATATTTCATATTGAATGTAATAACAGCTACCATTACTGCATTAAACATCAGAGAGTATTTGTGAAATATGCATGAAATGTAGAACTTAAAGAATACTTTGGAATTTGTCATTCTCCCTAAGCATAACACAGATAGTAGAGGTTAATCATAGTAAACTACAGAAACCTTTTCATTCCAGCTTTGTTTATAGTACATGCGTTAGTAAACATCAGAGAGCACTGTACACTAATAACATATAACTTGTGGAAACCCTCAGAAATTTCATTCTCCTTAAGCATACTAGACACAGCCAAGGTGAACCAGACTTTACACTAGATATAATTTTACATTGTTTCCATCTACTTTTCACAGAGTCTGTTTGCTTTTAAGCAGGGGCGGCTTGTGCTATAGGACTGCAGGACTGCAGCCCCCCACCTGTAAAAAGAAAAATAATTGCGTCCCCCCACTGTAGAAAATGAAAATAAAAAAAATAAAAAATTCACGAGAGTCTCGGAACTCCACCCATGCGTGCTGAGTTCCTGACTGATGTGTTAGGCAGTCCAGAACTCCACGCATGCATGCATGCTTACTTCCTGAACTCCAGACTGCTCAGTTAGGCAGTCTGGATAGGGAAGGAAGGGAACTCCACCCTGCCAGCCCAGAGGTCTGTGTAGTGATGATTGCACTGATTGGAAGCTCCAGCTTACTCATGCCTCGCTGGGAAACCCAGAACAGCCAGCGTGGGCTGTTAGGGAGGTGATCGGGGCTGCTACGGAGGACTTAACTTGAGTTATTTTAAAAATATAGTTCTTTGGGGAGTTTAAAGGGGCTTTGCTGAATGTTTCTGAGAAACAAGTAGCAAGTTTGCATATATGTACATGTATCTGAGGGGTGTGTACATGAATATGTACATAGTCTTGTTCAGATATTTCAGTCATGGTTGTCTGTCATAGGCACATCCTGATATGCAGGCGTTATTTTGGCTGATCTTCTAATCCACAAATAAAGATATTGCTATAATTCCATTACTGCCTAACATGCAATCATTAGTGACCAAAACTATATTGCTTGCTGTGGTTGTTACTTTAATATTTCTCTACTATAGACTCTCAAACAATGAACATTAGATGGTATGTGTGTGAAATGCCCCAGTTGCTACATGGTCATGGGTAGAGAATAAGGCTTGAACCCTGTACCTTGGGCCCAACTGGCAAGAGCCTACCCACCACCATTTGTCAAACATTTGCATATTTTTGCCTCATATTTGTTCTCTTCTGTTCCATATAAAATCTGTGGTTTCTGTATTTTTGTTACTTAACACAGCCAGGGGTGCAGTGGTAGCATTGTTGTCTGGTTGGACTCATGGCTGGGGTGCCTTCTGTATGTCCTGTGTGGGTTTGCTCTGGTGTCCTCAATGGATATTTGTCCCTATTTTTTGGACTGTATTCCCCCATTATTGGCTTCGTCCAGGTTTTTTGTGCCAAGGTTGAGAGCTATGGTGATAACTGAATTCACTGAATATGTTTTGGGGCTGTATTCCCCCATTATTGGCTTTGTTCAGGTGTTTTGTGCTAAGATGTTGACAGCTATGGTGAGAACTGAATTCACTAAATGATAGCCATTTAAGTTTCAGTCTTCCTTTTTTTCATAAAACATATGATTTGGCATAGTGGCATGTTGCTCTGACTGTTTTGCACCGAGTCCTGGGTTTAATACTTGGCAGTGAAATGTATGGTGGTAACACAGGATTTTATTCTAACAACTTTTCAATGTTATACAAGCAATGTTTAAAATGTGTCCCTGTTTTTTTGGTCTTTAAACCACCCCACCCACCCACCCTAAATTTTGGATTTTTCCAGATTTCTTGTGCTGCAAAGTTCATAGATGCAGCTGAGTGTCAAGTAGATTTTACAAGAAGCTAAGAGCTGCAGGGGAACAAAAGTTTAGTGCTGCTTATGCTTAGTCTGCTTGTGTTGATAATAGCACAATAGCTAGTGCACTTGCTTTTGATGCAGAAGGCTGTGGGTTCTACCCCCAAAGTAGATATATGCATTGCTAATACTGTACTGTATTGTAAAGGGGGTGGATACTGCAGTCCTTCTTTGGTGAAGATACCTAGTAACTATGAAACTGTTATCAGTTTGCCATACATTCCCTATTGCAATATTACTAGCTTATCATTTTTAATGCAACTTAGGCAATTTATTCTTCATGGGCAACACACATTTTATTTGTAGATGAAGTAATGAAATATAAAGTTGTTTGCTAGCAGCAACCTCTTCATTAGTTACAGATTTCTTTAATGTGGAATTATTTAGATGACTTTTACTTCTTCAGAGATTGTGCATATTTACTGATACTGGTGGACTGTAGAAGTTTGAGTAGACTTTTATGATAGAAATGTTCTGAATTGGGCAGTTTTGTCATTATTGGTGCATGCATTTTGTTTAATTCTTTACTGGAAAAATGTTCGAATTGGGCGATTTTGTCATTATTGGTGTATGCATTTTGTTTCATTGTTTACTGGAAAAATGTTCAAAACAAATTTCAAACACCCTCTAACAGCTGTACTATATTGTACAAGGAATATAATTTAATACAATCAGGAAGGTATATCAAAGACCACGTGTATGTTTTGCTCAGAATTCTGAGGAAGCCCACATTACATGTGGATGAAAGCGCTTAATGTTCGTGAAGTCTTGTAAATAAAGAGTTGGAATTACAGAGCAGCCTCGGCACATCCTTAGCATCGTGTTTGAGAGATTCAGGTGCTGTTATAGTTGCACACATGCTTTTCTGTTTTGTTATGTTGTTGGTTTATGCTTATTACTCAGAAAGTGCCTGTTGCTCTGTGTTTAAGTAGTAATGCTTTAATGACCATCAGGTAAGCTTGTCTGAGGTTGTAAGATGCAAGTAAGCTTTAATAAGCATACTGTTAATGAATTGCTAACATTGAAATCCTTTCTGTTGCTGCCATACAGAGAATACTTACATATCTAGATATTGTATAAGCCTTGGGTATTGAAGTGCATATGACAGTATTTGTAGTAAAGGGCAGGATTACATTATTTTAAGAAGCTCATTACATTTGTTGGAGACTTGCAGTCGTCTTTGTAGGCTTTACCTGTAAACCAAACAGAATGCCAATCTATCATGTGTGGTCCATTACCTGTACAGTAATCCTTTAAGCAATTTATCTTGAGCTTATTTCTTGTTTGCTTTTCATTTTTTACTTTGATCATGTTTTCCCCATGAAACAAGTAGATAGTTGTCAGGCATCATGTCTTTTTTGGATAAGAAACATTTTTACAAGTGGAGGTATCACAGAGATTGCTTCTTTCAGCATGTTACTTGGTACTTTAATAAAGCTGAATATAAATTATAATAAGAACTGCAGTGCAAGGAGAAGTGGTTTGAGTTGAGTGCTGCTTGTTTTTCTTATACTTGATTTTGACTGGCAGTAATGTATTTAAAAAGTAATTTATTTTTTCATGCCTCACAACCTTTTTGTTTCCATCTAGATATTAAGTAAGCTGTCATGCAACCAATGCATTGAAATATTTTTTTTCTTCTACACTTCATTTTGTCTTGATTGGACTCTCATAATGACAGTTTGGCACCCAGGGAAGCATATTTAATTAAAGTTACAGTTGTTGTGGTTTTGAGCGTAGCTCCTCCCCCTTCTAGTTGGCCACGCCCCTTTCCATTGACCCCCCCACCCATTCACCTGTCTCCTGCAGCCCCCCCTTTGATTTGAACTCACCAGCCGCCACTGCTTTTAAGCTAAATATCCATCAGCACACTTATTGTTCAACCCTACAAACACCCATTATGACACAGACACTTTGTATTTCAGTTGTGATTGCAAAAAGAGGACCATCAACATGTACAATTTGAATTATAAACATTAAAGCTTAGATATGTAATAAAAGTAGTACAGTCCCTCACAGCAATGCTATCAGTTGACAGCTTACCTTTGAATCTAGCTGGAGGTCAGCTATACCTAACAGTGAGTACACCTATCTGCACTTTTATGTACCATTTGTGCCATACATTATTAATGAACTTCATTAACATTCAATGTTTTGGATGACTGCATAACTTCTACAAATTTGGAGCACTGAACAGTGTAATTGGAAGGTATTCTGTGCAACTACCCAATAGGTTGCAGTAAACAAGACTATCTGTGAATGTGCCCAGTGCGCTCCAATAGTCTGATACTATCTTATATGCACCAATTTTAAAACGTGATTTGGATACATTTATTGGTAAGACTATTGCTACTTGAAAACTGAGTGGGACCTCAGTTAACATTTTTCAGAAGGTATTTTGGAACAAAGTTTCTACTTCAAAAGTGAAGATTTTGATGCTAGGATGCTTTGGCATGTCTGAGCACCAATTTGGATGGAGGAGACAGAATCCTTCCATACCAGTAAAACTTATGTTTTCCTTTTTGCAGATATTGAGGGCAGAGTGAATCCAGCCCTGTGCATTGAGTAGAAGCACAGGTTGAAGGACCATCAGAGGGAGATAGGTAAGTCTTCTAACTGTAAACAATTTCTTCAGATGCAATCATAACATTGTTAAACAGTCACTTTTCATGCAGAATCAGGAAGACTAATATTCATGCAAGACTACCCATAATGCATCTGCAAGGTAACTGCAAATAGATAGATAGATAGATAGATAGATAGATAGATATAGTTTATTATCAAAATGTGGAAAATAAAAACAATTTTCCACATTTAAAAAATAATTAATTTTAAAACAAAGCAAAGATCATTTACACAATAATTAATTAACAATCTTATGAAACTATGTACATACTATTTACAATGTCCATAACAAAATTCAAAACATTTTGAATATAATTAATACTTTTCAAGTAAGCTTTGTAATTTTTCCCTAGCTAATAATTTATGTGTCACATTTTTTTAGTTCTTTTTCTTATAGTAAGTGTTTCATTATTACATACTGATTTTGCTAAAGAGATAACTTCATTATTGAATGAGATATTTGTTGTAATGGATTTCTTAGTTTTCCAGTTTTTTGTAATGGGTTTTCTAGGTATTGCTAAAATGCTCAAACGAAGAGGTATTTGTGATACTGGAATCATTTCAGGTATAGGTGCATTAAATAATATAAGAGAATCTGAGATGTGAAACTTATCCAACCACAATGCGCTACAAAAGTTTCTAAAGTCAGTCCAAAATGGAAGAACTATTTTATAACCAGTTATCATATGTTGCCAATCAGCATAGGATCATAGGAGATTACTAGGCTATCGACCTGAAGGTCATTTTAATTCTAGCCATTTCAACTCAATGTAATACCGTAGAGGTACTAGTCAGTACCCAATATTGCATTTAGTTATGACTGCCCATGTCCAGAAGGGTTGTGGACACTATCCCAGTTAAGAATTATGGTGCCCCATCCACTCATCCAGGTTCCTCTTGAACAGTGTCATAGAGGTGCTCTCTTTCACATGAACTGGTAGCCTGTTCCAAAGATGTGCCAGTGACTCGGAGATAAATCTGTCCCTACAGCATGTCCTATTTAACTTGCAGGCTAGATTTAAGCACTTGGAATGGGTAGCTCTAGACCCATTTGATTTATGGATATTGCAGTAAGTTCATTAGGTTTTGTTATAAGGTTGCTCTGTAGGCCAGGCTTAAGTCTCCCCTTAGAACTCTACACGATATGGAGTATAATGACAGGGATTTTAATCAGCCTGTTTAAGGCATGTGTTGGATGTCCTTGATCTTCATTGTTAGAAACCTCTGAGCTCTCTCTAATTGATGTAGATGCTTAGTACACTACATACCAAATGGGGCACTATACTCAATTATGGGCTGGATAAGTGCCGAGTATAGGGGAGCTGTAACTTCTTTTCCTCTTGAGGCAATGCCTTTACTAATCAAGTGAGCTACATGGAAAGTTTTCCTTACAATGGTAGGCATATGGTGGTTGAATTTAAGGTTGCAGTCAACCTGTGATCCTAGATCCCTTACCACTCCATGGGTACTTAAGTTATTGTTATTGATTTGATAGTGTGAAGGGACATTGTTAGTGCTAAATGGAATAATGATGCATTTCTTTGCATTCAGTTTCAGATCGTGACTAATACACCAGTCGTTGGACTGTGTGAGACCATTCTGGAGTATACTGACATCATTTGGGGATTCAGTGATCACACCTAGTTTTCAGTCATTTGCAAACTTGGTCAGCCACAAACCTTTAGTTTTGACCTGAACTTCTGAGAAGTATATACCAAACAGTAAAGGGCCCAACACTGAACCCTGTGGCACCCCACTGTTAACAGGTCTGCTTGTTGATAAGGAGTCACCCACTTTGATAGTGTGTGCCTTGTTTGTGAGCCAGTTGGCCACCCATCTTACAATGAAGGGGTTTACATTCAGATTGCTAAGTTTATTGGTAGTGCCTGAATGTGGGATTGTGTTAAAAGCCTTTGCCAAGATGAGGTATGCTGTATGCACAGATTTGACCTCATCAATGGCCTTGGTCACAAGTTCAAAGAAATCCACCAGATTTAAAAAGCAGGATCTGCCCTTCATGAAACTGAATTAGGTAGGATCCAGGGTTTTGAGGTCACCTATGTCTTTATCTATGAGGTCCATAATGTTATGTTCTATGGCCTTACAGATAAGGCTGGTCAGGCTTATGGATCTGTCATTAACTGGGTCTGTTGCTATGCCACCTTTGTGTAGGGGAATAACTGTAGCTGTTCTCCATTCCGCAGGAACAAAGCCTGTGGTTAGGCTATGATTGAAAAGGGTACTTAGTGGTGATGCTAGTTCATGTTTTAGCCTGTTTAGAAGACAGCTTGGGATGTCATATTCTCTCATACAGGCCATGTTCTTTGACTTGGACAGGGCTTTGAGAACCTGCTCTTCAGATATGTAAGGTGGGGGGTGTTTAGGGGCGGGTTTGTTGTAAATTAGGAAAAGATAAGGGAGTAACATTTTTGCCAAACCTATCTGCTAGCAGGCATTAAGGTCTATCTCACATCTCCAACATTTTGCCTTATCTAATTTATATACAGCTGTTATCATTTGAGGTGTGAGAAAACTTGTATGCATAAATTTCCATGTAAATATTTTCCAGTATGGGGAAGATATTTTCTCTGCTGATTTCAATATCAGTTTTTTATTATTATATGAAAATTATTCTTTATTAACTTTAGTTAGATATGACAAATTCAATTCTTAGGAGTTTACAAATTATTGATAATAAAGAAATATTATTAGATGATTTGTTAATGATATTAAATAGAAGGTTTAGATTTTTGGGAATCTGAGTATTTCGTGTATTGAATGTAATGTTATTTTGACTTTATCTTGTATAAATTCTTTACATGTTTGCAAGTCTAGCCAACTATTATTTTCTATGCTATATTTTGAATTAAATAATCTGCAGAATATATTTTGTTCCCTGACAAGAATTGATGAAAATGTATAAGCCCATTTTCCTTCAAATCTATCATTTTTTTTTATATTAAAATATATTAGACTTCCGCTCGTGTAAGTTATTGGGAATAATATTCTTGATAGATCTTTACAGAAATAATTTGAGTTAATATTTTTTTTAAAATAGTATAAGAATTTGGCTGATAAATGGAAAGAGGATATAGTGGTGTTTTTCATTCAATAAATAACCTTTTATAATCCATATAAATAAATTTCTATCAATATTTATAAATGCATCAATTACATTTTTACCATTTTGTGTTATCAATGTTTCATGAATTGATTTCCAGCATGAGGTAAAAGAAGAATCCAGCCACATGTAAACTTTTTTTTATAATCATAGATGTAATATAATAGTTCAATGTTAGGAAAAGCTATATCTCCCTCTTCCTAACCTAAAGTATGCCAATGGTGGGAGATTCTAGGTTTTATGGTATGGATGCCACACAAACTTTATTAAAATGGAGTTTAACTTTGTTATACTTGCTTTTGATGGTTAGAGTATTAATGATTGGCTGATGTATAAAATCTTCAGTAATAGTATCACTTTAATTAAAGTTAGCCTATTGATTACTTGTTCATAGTTAGTTATCTATTGATTTTTTATAGGCTGATTAAATGATTATTCCTAAATATTCTGTCAATTTCTCCAGTTGAAGTTTTTAAATGCTGTCAACCTATCTGCTATCTGTTTGTTTATTACCAATATATTTGCTTTATTCTGATTGAATTTTACCCCTGATAGTTTTTCAAAGAAGTCCATAGATTGCATTAAATGTTCTAAAGATGTTTCAACATTTCCACTAGTGATTAAAATATCATCAGCAAACATCTGGAGTTTAGGGGAAATATTTTCATTTAATTTATAACCTTTTATATTTATATTATGCCTTATGAAGTTAGCGAAAGGTTCTATTGCAAGTGCAAATAATAAAGTGGATAGCAGACATCCTTGTTACGTTCCTTTTAAAATTATAAATGGACTAGATATGAAAGTGTCCATTAGGTTCATAGGTTCATAGGTATGTACTAGGCTATTGGCCCTAGGGCCTATATAAGCCTAGCTAAAAAGGTACCCTGGCTTTCGCCACCCAAGAAAATTATTTTCCTGTGGCCCTGTCGAGCAGAGCCACAGAAGTGATCCCCAGGGTGAATTTCCTATTTCCCATCCAGTCATCAAGATTTTTCTTGAAGAGTGCTAATGAAGAGCTCTGTTTGACATAGATAGGTAGCCTGTTCAAGAGTATGGGAAGTCTCTGAGACAAGAATCTATCCCTCCAGCATGCACTGTTTATTGTGGTGACAAGGTTTAGGTCCTTACAGCATGTAGCTCGGAGGGATTGGGATTGCTTTAAGTGGAGCATATCCAACAGCTCTGGGTTTAACATAGCTTTGTATGTTAGGCAGAGATTGCCTCTGAGTAGCTGATATGCAACGGAGTAAAGCTGGCGTTTTTTGAGATGGTCTGCATAGGGCATCTGTTTGAGGTCAGTAATCCTCTTTGTGAGGTATTCCTGTGACCTCTCCAGTTGTTGTAGATGTCTTGTGCAGTACATACCAAAAGGGGCGATGTACTCTATAATGGGTCTAATGAGTGATGAGTAGAGGGGAACAATGACCTCTTTTTTTCTGGGTGAGAAACCTTTTTTGATGAGGTGTGCCATGTAGAAGGATTTCATGACCACTGTGGCAATGTGATTATCAAAGGAGAGACTACTGTCTACCTGTGTCCCAAGGTCTCTTATCACACTTTCAGTGTTAAGTAGACTACTACCTATGTGATAGTTCATGGGTACAGAGTTTTTACCAAAGGGATGACAATGCACTTTTTGGCATTGAGCTTCAGGCCATGGCTTTGACACCAGACATCTGTCTCAATGAGGTCCTTTTGTAGGATGTCCACATCATTAGGAGTTTCGATTATGGCTCCTAGTTTGCAGTCATCTGCAAACTTCATTAGCCAAAGACCTTCTGTGCCAGCCTATACTTCAGGGAAGTAGATACCAAACAGGAGAGGACCCATAAATGAACCCTGTGGTACTCCACTTGTCACTGGTCTGAAGTCGGATTTGGAGTATGCTACTTTCACAGTGTGGGTTCTGTCCATGAGCCAGTTGGCAACTCGTCTTGTGACATAGGGATTTATACCTAGTTTAGTAAGTTTATCTATAATTCCAGAGTGGGGGATGGTGTCAAAAGCCTTGGCGAGATCTAGATAGGCTGTGTGAACCACTTTACCCTCATCTATGGCTTTGGTGACTGCTCCAAAGAAGTCTATCAGGTTTAGGAGACATGATCTGCCTTTTACAAACCTGAACTGGGTGGGGGCCAGAGTTTGGAGATTACCAATGTCTTTGTTTATGAGTTCCATGATGATACGTTCCATGGCCTTGCAGACCAGTCTCATCAGGCTAATAGGACGGTAGTTCCCAGGGTCTGTCATGGCTCCCTCTTTGTGGAGTGGGATAACTGCCATGGTGTGCCATTCAGTGGGCACAAAGTCTGAGGTGAGGCTATGAATGAACATGGTACTTAGCTGGGGTGCCAGTTCGTTCTGTAGTTTGTGTAGAACGCAGCCTGGGATATTGTCAGGTCCCATGGATGCTGTGTTCTTGGCTTTGGAGAGTGTGTTTTTAACTGTGCTGCCATGATTACAGGAACTTTGCATTCTTCCAGTATATGGATGGGCCCAAAAGGGGGTGAGAAGGAGGTAATGTTAGCATTGAACCTATCTGCCAGGATGTTGGCAATATCAGTTGGTTCTGTATATTTAGTGCCATTGTTCTGTAACTCAGAGCAGATTTGAGTGTTGCTATTGAGATTCTTGACATAGCTATAGAATGCTTTGTGGTTGTCTTTAGTCAGTGGCAATTTTGTTTTTGTAACTAGCTTTGGAGGATTTTATGAGGGATCTCAGCTTCTTACTGAGGCTGACCAGGGAGCTCCTCCAGTCATAGGATTTTACTTTTTTGCAACAGTTTCTTTCTTCTGTTGTAGAGTTTGTTTATAGCAGAGGACCACCAGATTAGCTTCCATTTTTTGGAGGATAGCATCTTCATTCTGTTAGGGATAGCACAATCCATGCACTCGTGTAAGTGCTTATAAAGTGCATTTGTGTAGGATTCAGCAGTCATATCTCTATTGTTCGTCTGCATGGGTGTCATGAAGTTTGCCACTTCTGTCTTAAGAAGTGTGAAGTTAGCTTTGAAGAAGTTTTTTTATGGTGGTTTCCCTAATGGAGGGTGGGGGATGGATGTGGATGTCTAGGGTGATTAGCTTGTGGTCGGATCTGACCAACAAGGAATTGACCTCTGGTGTGGATCATCGGTCACCCATGTTGGTAATGACCAGGTCTAGGATATTGCTGCCCCTGGTGGGGGTGTGAATAAGTTGAGCCAAGGTGTTGGAATTTATGAATTCCAGAAAACATTGAGCAAATGAGTTGGTATATGAGTAGTTTTCTGAGTTAATGGTGGGGTAGTTGAAATCGGTCATTATTAGGGTGTTGGTTTGTACCCTAATATTTTCCAGTGTATCAAGAAATGAGGAGTGGGACTCCTGGGGCATGGTGGGGGGTCTGTAGCAAGCTACAATTTGGATTGCGGTCTTGCCCGAGTTAGTTGCACTTGGATAATCTCGGATGCATTATGCTGTGCAACTGGCCTGGAGGTGTGGATATCCATAATGAATATGGACGCGCCTCCACCTTTTGTGCTTCGGTCCGTGTTAGGTGGCCAAAAAGTGTGGTATGAATTATAGCCTGATAATGCAGGGGTGCTCTCTGGAGCTTTGAACCAGGTCTCTGTCACTGCACAGATGTCAATGTTCTCCATTTTAAGGAGCGCCTTGACTGAGTGCATTTTGAGGTTTAGACTTCTAGCATTGAGTAGCATTACCATCAGATTTTGCTTGCTTATACCTGTTATGGTGGTGAATTTGTCATTTGAACCTTGCCTAAAAAAGGAACTATATTGGTGGCAAGAGCCTTAGCCAGTATCCGGAATCCCTATGGCGACAGATGCAGGCCATCTCTGGCAAAGCATCGTGGTCTGTCGATCATGTCATCCTAGGCAGACAAATACTGGATCCCCTTAGAATGACACCAGAAACTTAGCCAATTGTTGAAGTCAATCATTTTGTCCTTGTATTGTGGTGTCATTCTGGGTGATGGCAGGATGCTACTCAGGGCTAGGGTCATACCTGCCTGCGCTACAAGATCAGAGAGCTCCTCCATGTCTCTTTTCATGTAATCCAAGGAGGTATGTCTCAGGTGATTCACACCAACATGGGCAATGACAGAGTCATATTTGTACTTGTTGTGGAGTGACCTGAGTGCGTGCATTATGTGGCAGATACTGGCACCTGACAGGCAGCTGACAGTAACTTTCTCCTTGTCTAGACTGGTAAGTGGAACATCAGTGTGCCTGACTATAGAGTCACCTATAACTAGAGTGTTGGGTATGTTGTTATGCCTTATGGGCTGTGGTTGAGTGGCACACTGAGTTTGTGGGCTATGTGTCATTTGAGTTGTGTTGGGGGGTGCAGTTTGCTTGCGTTTCTGCTTTGGAGATCCCTGTTGCTTGGGCAGGTTTTTACTGAGAGCCTCCGCAAATGTAGGTGTGTGTTTTGTGTTTCTATGTGTGTGTTTTGGTGGTGTAGGTTTTGAGGGACTATGTAAGGAGTGTGGTGTGGTACAAGTGTTTACCTTCTCCTCTTGACCAATATAAGATATTCAGTTAGCATAGATCTCATTAATTAGTTCTATGAATTCATTAGAAAAGTTATATTCTTTTAATGTTCTAAACAGTTAGGACCAATTTATTGAATCAAATGCTTTGTTATGTCTAGGCTTATTAGAGATAATTCATTCTGGTTTTTATTCGCAATAACAAAGAAAATAACTTAAATAAATTGTCACGTTTCCTGTTAATCGTAAGGCATGTTTGATCTTCCTTTATTAAGCAAGCAAGTACTGAGTTTAATCTCTTAGCTAAGATAGACATGAATGACTTATAATCTACATTTAAAAGAGATATAGGACAATAAGATGAAGAAGAAATCAGATCACAGTTTGGGTATAATATGGGGAAATAAGGGGATATTTCCATGAAGGAGGTAGATTAGATGCATTCTTAACTTCTTCAAATGCATTTAGCAAGATTTTTAGTGTTATCAGGCATTAGTTTGTACAATTATGGAATTATCTCATCTAGTCCTGGTGCTTTATTAAGTTTTATATTTTTAATGTATCCTTTTAATTCTCTAAATTACAATATGTGTGTGTGTGTGTGTGTGTGTGTGTGTGTGTGTGTGTATATATTTTTATATATATATATATATATATATATATATATATATATATATATATATATATATATATATATATATATATATATATATATATATATATATATATATATATATATATATATATATATATATATATATACATATATATATATATATACATACATATATATATATATAACCAAAAAACCACAACGCTGAAACACCAAAAATGAGTAAACCACTTTCTCCTGCAGAGGCAATAATTCCAATAGCGAAATGTAAAAAATTCCTTTTTATTCCACACGATACAAGGAGTTAATACAAGAAGATGACAAGCGCTTTCGCCTGGTTCATTCCAGGCTTTATCAAGTCAAACAACCATACTGGTTGTAAGAAACTGTTTATATACTGTTGGTAATTAATCACATGATGTAATTAACACACTTGATTGTTTAAACCAACTGTTGGCTAAACTGAGTGCATTGCAAAGTGAGTGAAATTGCTAAACATTCATTACAACTGTCATAAACTGTAAATCTAAACCAACTGTAATTAATAATGTAATAAAATAAAATACTAAAATACTATACACCACTTAAATGTTCAATAGTACAAAATAGAAATGTGCAGAGTAAATCATAAACTGAGTAAAATAATTGTGCAATGACCTTCAAGTAACATTACACAAGTCAAGTAAACAATGAATGCGTACATCTTAAAAACAAATGGCTCTACATTTAAAAACAGTGAATAGTGTAGGCAAACAGACCAGTGGATAAATGGCTATGGAGGTAAAAACTAATGTGTAAAGCGATAAGGTAAACCTTGTATAAAACCTATGTGTAACCAGGGATAGAAAACTGTGTGTAAGAAGGGGGGGGGTAAATTTATAACCTAGCCCTGCGAAGCTTCAGCACTGAGCCTATACTGAGCATGCCATTAAGGCCTGGGGGTTTCCCTGCATCAAGTTTCAACTGCCAGATTAACTCTCTGAACTCGAGTTTGGATTCCCAATCTCCCCCTCTGATGTCTGGGTTAACCTGTTCAAGTATCATGAAAACCAACTTGAAATCGGGACATACGTTGGAATGCTTGAAGAAAGCGTTGCTCTCTTTTTTATTTTCAATTTCATATGTATGCTCATACAATCTTTTTCTAAATTCACGCTCCGTCTTGCCTACATAGAACCCTCCACATGTAGTGCAGCAGCCAATGTACACCACTCCCCTAGTACCACAAGTAAAGTGTCCAGTTGATTTTAAATTAATGTGCCTTGCCTTTAAATAAATGTGGCTGTCATTTATAAGGAGGTGACATTGCTTACATGCACCACATTTGTAAGTGCCATGAGGTTGCTTCAGTTTTCCAAAAGATGTAAACTGCCTTCTCTCAAAAATTCCTTTTAAATTTTGTCCTCTTTTCCTAACAAATCCAGGTTTGCTAGTAATAACACGCTTAAAATCATCGTTGCTTTGCAACACAAACCAATATTTGGATACAGTATTCTCTATCTGCGAGGACTTCTCAGAAAAAGTGTAAACAAATTGTGCTCCCTTTTCAATGGATTGCGAGTCCATTGCTTTTTTATAAGGGATATTGTACTCTACATTACCTAATAAAGCTGGATAGGTGGACTCTCTCTTAGCAAGAATCTCATTAGTAAGAGTTTTAAGTACTTCATGTGGGTACCCCCTCTCAATAAACATACAACATAACTTGTTGGCTTCCTCAAAGAAGTCCTCTAACCTACTACATATACGAGAAGCTCTAATTAATTGACCCTTAACTATACCTTTCTTTTGGTATAGAGGGTGTTGACTAGTAAAATGTAGCAGGGAGTTTGAAAAAGTAGGTTTTCTATAAATCTTAGAATGTAGTTCTGAGGTATTAGGGTCCCTAAAAATCGTGACATCTAAGTAATGCATTTCACTGCCACTAATTTTGTGTGTAAAAACCAGGAAATTAGTAGTTGAATTTATGTATTGAAGAAAGGCTGTAAGTTGTTCAGGTGTGCCCTCCCAGATGATACAAATATCATCCAGGTATCTGCGATAAAAGGTAATGGACTGTGCCCAGGTTGTTTTAAAGATGTATTTAAGTTCCCACATGTGCAACACTACGTTGGCATAAATGGATGCGCAGG
The DNA here is from genome assembly GCF_019279795.1 of Protopterus annectens. Classification (NCBI taxonomy): domain Eukaryota; kingdom Metazoa; phylum Chordata; order Ceratodontiformes; family Protopteridae; genus Protopterus; species Protopterus annectens. The sequence goes on from NC_056733.1 coordinate 1,936,317,031, forward strand.
CAGCACCCATCGCTACCCCCTTGAGTTGTTTAAAAAGTTCTCCGTTAAAGAACATGTAGTTGTTCTGCAGCACCATGCTCATCATTTCAGTTATTAAGTTGACAAAATTGTTACTTAAGTTAGTTTCATTCCTGAAAAAATCAGTAAACCACTCAAGGCCTGTTGAGTGGGGAATGCTGGGGAACAGTTCCTTTATGTCTACAGTGACCAATAAGGATGAAGCTGTGCATCTATCTTTGGGAAAGTTTTTAAGAAATTCCCAAGAATCCTTACACACGTATATTAAAGCTGGGAGATATCGCTTAGTGATGTGATCAATAAATTTGGCGATTGGTTCTGTCACTCCACCCGCCCCAGAAACAATAGGTCTAAAGAGCAGGGGGTCTGTACCCTTATGAATCTTGGGTATGCCAAAAATCACCGGTGTTTAGCAATTTCACTCACTTTGCAATGCACTCAGTTTAGCCAACAGTTGGTTTAAACAATCAAGTGTGTTAATTACATCATGTGATTAATTACCAACAGTATATAAACAGTTTCTTACAACCAGTATGGTTGTTTGACTTGATAAAGCCTGGAATGAACCAGGCGAAAGCGCTTGTCATCTTCTTGTATTAACTCCTTGTATCGTGTGGAATAAAAAGGAATTTTTTACATTTCGCTATTGGAATTATTGCCTCTGCAGGAGAAAGTGGTTTACTCATATATATACATATATATATATATATACATATATACATGTGTATATATATATATATATATATATATATATATATATACATACATATATATACATTTGTATATATATATATATATATATATATATACACATATATATATATATATATATATATACACACATAGATACACACACACACATATATATATATATATATATATATATATATATATATATATATATATATATATATATATATATGTATATACATACACATATATACATATATATATATATATATATATATATATATATATATATATACATACACATATATACATATATATATACATATATATATATATATATATATATATATATACATATATATATATATATATATATATATATATATATATATATATATATATACATAAGAACTTATGTGGCAGCTTAGACTAGCTGCCAACCTTCCCCCTGGTTTAAATGGCTATTTGAGCATTTATCCTGTTTTAAAGGAAAAAGCAGAAGCTATTTAGTATACAGTTTGTATTTTTTAAAATAACATTTACTATGGCATTGCTTCCACCTACTGAGAAATGTTAACATATAAAAAAGTGTTTCAGACAACAATACTTTCCCTATTGGTTTGGGATTTCTTAATAACTTATTATTGCATTTTCTAAACGTTGCTGTTACATTTTAGGAAAGCTTTTCCTTTAAAGTTTTATTGTTTAATTGTTCTATTGACCTCTTGACAGGTAACTATGCAACCTATTGGTTATTTTATAGTATTTAAGAAGGTGTTTTGTGGCTTTCTGGTTGATTCTGATGAAGTCAAGGTTTTATTGATGAAAGCGCTCAATTTTTATGTAATTTTATGTTAATAAAAGAGCATTTTGGACTCGCAACTTTTATTGCTGACTTTATTGTTTATTAGTGGTTTTCAACACTAAATTACCACCATTTTTTTTTGGTTTACATTATTTAAATCTTCCCAAAACTTCTGATGGTTATTTTGATTTACTGTCTGTAAATTACAGTAGTATTGTTTTCTGTCTTGTAAAATGGATTTTTTAGTTTCGTTCCTGGATTGCCTGTATTTAATGTGATCTTGGGGGTCTTTAGAAGAATGCCATAAAGCCCATGCTTTGTTTCTAAGGGCAATTTTGAGTTTAGACTCTTTAGAAAGCCATGGCACACTTTATGCCTTTGTTCTCTTTGAACGAACAGGTGCATGCAAATCAAGGATCTCAAGGAATTTGTTGTTAAAGTATGCTACTGCTTCCTCTAAGGGGAGGTGTTTTAGAATAGACCAATTACATGAGTTTAGTTCTTGGTGGAATTTGGCAGTGTCAAAGTTTTTATTGTTTCTAACCTTTCTGAGTAAGGGTTGTTGGGAATTAATGGCTTTGTGTTTAATTACATATGTGAGGAGGTGATCGTTTAGGCCATCAGGGAGGGTACCAGAGGTGTACAGTTGGGGGTGACTATTTATGAGTACCCAGTCAAGTATGCTTTCTTTTTGGTTGGGTTTACCTATCCTGGTAGAGGTGGATATTATTTGAGTAAATGCATGCAGGTTAATATGGGTGGTTGGGGATTCTGAGGAACAGGTGCCCCAGTCTATGTTAAAGTCTCCAAGTAGTAGGGTTTCTTGGGGGTAGTGACATGATAGCCAGTGCAGGATATCTTCAAGTGTAGATATATTGTTACCTGGGGGAATGTACATACAGATGATATTAATGCATTTATTTTTATTAAGTTGCAATTTGGTGGCAAGAATCTCTGAGTTATTAATCTGAGGTGGTTGTATTACATCTATGGTGACACTCAACTCAGATTTATAGAGTACATCTACCCCGCCCCCCTTCCTCGAAGCACGATGCAGCCTGTGTATGTTGTACCCAGGTGGTAACACTTCATTGTCTGTAGTGTTAGGTTTTAACCAGGTTTCAGATAAACAGAAAATCTCAGGGGAGCGGACATTCAGAAGTGCATGCAATTCATGTACCTTGTTATTAATGCTTCTAATATTGAGATGACATGCTAGGAGAGAGTTAGTTGGCCTATTAATTGTAGGTTTGTAGCTTAGATTGCAAGTAGAGGGGGTATGTGTATCTGAAGTGGGTGGGCTAGAGTTGGGGTGAATATCACCACCAAGTATTAGGTTAAGTCTATACTCGGTGATGAACTTCAGGAATTTGTTTATTAGTTTGTGGTAGTGTTTGGATCTAGAGCTAATGTGCTTGGGGTTGAGATGTTGATAGACTGAACAAGATGTTGGATAGGACCTGGTACTGTAAGTATGGTTGAAGGTGAGAGGGTTTACAGCTGGGGTGATAGTATGGCCTTTCGGAACCTGAAATCCCATGAGAAACTGGTTTTCATACAAGGTAAGGAGGTATGGTGCGAACAAGAGGGGTAGTAAAGAGGAGTATATCATTTTCTGTTATTCAGCTAGTGAGTTAAGGAACTGTTTTACCTGGTGATGCAACACCATTATATGACTGAACAAGGCAGCAAAAAGTAATGGAAGCTCCTCAAAAAAAAAAAAAAAAAAAATGGAAAGGAAAGGGTCTTCCATCAAATATACAAAACTGGGGTCAAATGCTGGAAAGGGACTACTGCCTAAAACTATAGCTTTGTGAAGAGGGAATGCCCTGCACAAAAACACAGATCATCACCTCCAAGATCACCACTACTCACAGAAAACTAAAACCAACCAAATTCCGTGATCAAGGTAAAAATAAACAAAGAAAGAAAAAAACTTAATTCACTGACCAAATAAACAATTTAGTTAGCATTTTTGTCTTATCTTTAACCAGGACTTCTTCAAAATAAAAAGCAATACATTGCCTTCCATTAAACAGCTCAAAATAGTGATGCCACCAAACATTTATTTAATTGATTTCAGTTATATTAAGACAATACCGTCAAATAATTTATTGTTATATGTGGATAATACATACCTTTAAAAATTCTTAGCTATTCATTTATACATAAAAATAAAAATAATAAAAAACATATTATACATTTAAATAGTCAAAACCAAATAAAATGTTTGTTTAAACATTTTTTTAGAAAACAAACCAAATATATTAGTCAACCATTAAAAAAAAAAAAAAAAAAAAAAAACTATTTCATCGAGCACCACTACTTATAACATCTTTCCTTCAAAAAATAATGAATGTTGACAGATTCATGTAAACCAGGGGAGCAATCACCTTGTAATCTAAGCTGACATTTGGTCTCCCTCATGTCAGGTATTATTCTTATAATTACCACCCCTGTAATCACAAGGTTCATGGGCTAATATCTCAAAATAAAACCTTTTCTACCCTGTATATACCACGGTGTGTTTAAATAATGCATTTTTAAATTCAGAACTTCTAATAGATGCTATATGCTGTCATCCTGAAACACAACTTTGCAGGTAGTCATCCTACTTTAAAAAAAATGTCTTTTCTACAAAACACTGCGTAAGTTACTCCAATGAATTGCAGTTATGATGATGAAGAATAATAGAAATAATTTTGCCAAAATATGGTAAGTATGGATCTTCATATATGTACTTACACATATTATAGAAACCACATCAAAAAATGCCCTTTGGTTTGTCATTGGGGTTAAGTATATTACAGTCACATCTGCTACTAATAAACTCTTGAGGTTGAGACCTTTCTTAAAGGTAAACTTAAGGGTTGGCCCCACTACTTTAAATAATCAAAATTACCCCTAAATATTGCTCAGTTGTCAATTACAAAATTTCTCATACTGAAACTATCCACATTCTTTCCCAAAGAAATAATGCAGGATGGGAGACTTCCTTTGTCATTTATATTAATGTTAGGAGTGTAACCCTACTTTATAAGAAGTGGAAACAAGGTAGACCTTTATTCAATAATTTAAGCTGTAGTAAACATAAGCTTATCTAATTTATAAATGCTGTCTACAAAAAGACCAATAATAAAGTCAATATCAAATATAAAATCATAATATTTAGTGGTTAATCTAGTAGCTCTAATAATTTTGCCCCTCAGAAGATCATCTTTCATATATCTTAGAGAGTGCTCACTATAATGAACATAATTATTAATAAAAATAACCCTTCGGTGTATTTTACTACAAAACCTTAAACCAGTAACATCCATAGATAGCTGTACATCTAAACATTTAACATGCAAATCCTACCTCTCTCAATGTAAAAGTTAAAAATCTAGTGGTGGAATTCAGTTGTGCAACTTTATTACAATCATCAACTGTATCCCTCCACACTAATATCATGTCACCCCCACTTCTGCAGTAGAGCACGACCTTGAAATATAAGGGAACTAATGGTAGTCAATGAAGGTTCCAACAAACCAGTACCAAACTGGTTAAGGAAGGGGTTGTCCTTTGCCCTCATTCCCACACCCCAAATTTGTTGGTAGTACTGATAATTAAAATTAAATAAAGAATGCTTTTCTAATACCAACTCGAGGAATAAGCATATGTTCATAATAGTTAAACTGGAAAAAATCTGTGTATATGGATAAGTAACTACTGATAAATTGAATTCCATCAACAAATGCAATACTGGCAAATAAAGACTTAATATCTAAAGTGATCAACATAGTCTCTGTTTTGTTAAACCCAAAGTCATAAATCTTTACTACAATACTTAGTGTTTTGGACAACAGGTTTTAAAATCTTGTCCAAAAAGGCAGAAATACCCTCAGTAACACTACCGAGACTAGATGCAACAGGTCTGAAAGGAGAGGATTTTCTGACTTGTGAACTTTGGGAATATCAAATAACATACCACTCCTAGGATGATCAACATAAACAAATGTCTATATGAGAGTTTCTAGATACCACAGAGAAACCAAATCTAACAGTACATCATCTATTATTAACTCTTATGGATGTGTGTTAGTTCAATAACTTGAAATTCATCAATATTGGATAACAATTTTCCGTCAACGCCATATAATCATCTTAGTACATAATCACAAACCCTCCCCTTTGTCATCCTTCATAAACCTAAGATTTCTGTTGATCAACTCATCTAAACATTTTTATGCTGTTTGCTAAAATTGTAAAAAAAATATTCATAGGTTTTGAACTTAATAACTTATTTAAATCTTTCTCACAAATATGTTGAAATGCCTGCAAGGTAGAAACAAGTGTTGGATTACAGATGGCTTTACAAATGGATCTGCAACAAACTTGGTATCTTAAATTAGTATGCTAAGTTCAAGTCATGAACAATGAGTTTCAGGTTTACATTTGCTTACACAGGATCCTCCATTGTACTATGCACAAAAGAAAACCCCAGTCTGAAAATGTCATAATGTAATTCTGAAAAAAATTCTCCTTACTATAAGTAAAGATACAGTCTGTTTAAATTTCAGTACCTGAACTACTAAAATTAGTTTCCCAGATGACCTCTGCTGTGACCTCGTCATTGCAAACCACTTTGATAAATGGTAAATGCATTTTGAATTTTCATGGTAGATGGATGTGTTATGTTCTTTGGAGCTCTCAAATCCACTGAGTTCTGGTCTGCCAGTCTCTTGGACCCAGGTAAAAAAACAGCACCTTCTTCATTGGAAAGGAAAGTGCTGCTCTGCATGGTAAAAGTATTACTTCTCTGTCTGTTCAAAGAAGTTTAATCACCCATGTGACTCAAGCCAGAATTGTGATTTTTTTTTTTATTTTTATTTATTATCTTTATTATTATTATTTATCTGGAGCGTTTCTCCCTGGGCCTCCGCTGAAAACAGGCTCTGTGGAACCTAGTCGGACATTCCCGGTCAACAAATGTTAAATAAATAAAAAAATAAATAAATAAAAAATATTTTGGAATCAAGTTCGACAGCTGAGCAACATAACATACACAGAGTATATAAAGTGACCAGTATGTTTTTTTAAGATTATTGAGTACGTACTTGGTGTTGCAATGGCTAGGGATGAGATATCAAGAACAAATATTGACATCTTGGAAATATGTGAAGTAAAATAAACTGCAGTAGTTCATTTTGTTTAGATAATCATCTTATGTTGATGTGTGTTCAAGAATCATGCAAAAAAATCCCGCAACTCTTACAGTTAATTAAATGGTGACAAAATTAGTGCCCAGTAACAACCCAACCTCCTACAGAAAAATCAAACAAAAATGTCAGACTACATGATAAGATGTGCAACATTACAGTGATACAAGTTTATTCTGCATCTACAGATGTTGAATAGCAGAACGTTGACCAGGTTTAATAGGATTTGCAGTAACGTGCAAAATTACATAAAAAAAGATATGATCATTATAAGCAACTGAATTTTTAAAATTGGGAGTTAATGTGCAAATAGAATAATGACAGGTTGGTCCTGGAATATAAACTAAAGTAGGATACAGACTAACAGAATTGTGCCAAGATAGTTAACTGCTCATAGCAAACACTTTTACCAAACAGCCTAATATATGACTTTACACATTGGTATCACTGGATGGTTAAATTCAAATTGACTGTATATTTTATCAGAAATTAAAAGAGTTATACCAAAAACAGCAGACTGTAACTCTTAGACTATCAACGTCTTAACCTGCAGTAGATTTGTGGTGTGAGGTGGTGGCATTGCTTTTCCTCCCATGGGGGAAAAATAAATTAGATGCAAATTTGTTGACTGAGACTGTATTCAGTGTTTTTGTTTTTGCAACAGGGCACTTGGAAGAATTGTGATGCAAAATAGGAGAAACTGTTCAGTTTTCTTTCTTCTCTGACTACAAAAGATAATTATGTACATCATTTATTTTATTTTGTTTGAATTATTATAGTAGGAGTATGAAATTAAGTAGGATACAAACTAATATAATTATGGTCACAGCAAACACTTTTTTCCAACAGCCTAAAATATGTCTTTACACATGGACATCACCAGATGGTCAAAACAAAAATCAAATTGACTGTTTACAATACCAAAACATTTGTCCCTAAAGGTCAAGTTTGAAAAAGTGGGTTAAGGAAAAACTACTCTATCATATGGATTTACACTTTTACAAAGTTTACCTCCTAACTTATTTAAGTTAGATAGTCAAATATTAGTTACCATTTTCTTATATCTTAGAATCTGCATCATTCAGAACTGCCTTGACACAACTAAAATGGTGTGGGATGGTTTTAAAAGACTAATATTAAAAGATGCCAAGACACAGAAATGGATAATGCTAATGTGCAACAAACAAGAGTTTTATAAACAAAAACAAGAAAACACTTGGTGTAGAAACTAACGGACAATAAACCAATCATAAAAACAAAGCTTGTAAGGCTAAAAAATAGAATTTAATCCAGGTTAAGCATTTTCATCCCTATCACAGGGACTTCATCAGAACTGAAAAACAATAGCAACTAGCATATAATTAGCACTCATTAACAACAGCCAATGAAAAAATCTCAATGAATTCATCCACCAACAATTTAAAGTGATAGGGATGAAACACGTAACATGGATTAAATTGTATTTTTTAGCCTTACAGGCTTTCTTTGACTGGTTTATTGTCCATTAGTTTCCTGCACATAATATTTTCTTGAGTTGACACTTGCTTACAATGCTGGTCTGCATTTGCTTTTGTTTTACTGGTGGTCTTATAAACAACTTTATATGAAAGTCTTAGACTACATATTATAAAGCAAAATATTTTTCTTTTGATCTTTGATTTTACTATGTAAGCAAATACTATTTTTTTTTCCTTTTGTCTTAAATGTTACATTTTAAGATTGTTGTATTTGGCATCATGACTTGTATATAGTTACTGGTTATAGTTCTTTGATCTCATTGTTTTAAAGTATTCTTGCTTCTTTTCTTTATACTGTTGTTCTTGTTATTGTATAAAAGTTTCAAATAAAGAGATTTTTGACAAAAAAAATCAAATTGACTATATACTTTATAATCAGAAATTAAAGAGTTCTACCAAAAACAGCAAACTGTGGGTCAGACCATCAATTCTTAACCTGTAGCAAAGTGGGTATGGGGGAGCAAGGAAATGGCATTGCTCTTCCCCAAATTGGGAAAAATACATGAATTAGATGCAAATTTGCTGCCTGAAACTGTATAGTTATTTTTTTATTGTATTGCTAATAAGGCTCTGGAAAGAATGACAATAAAAAATAGGAGAAATTGTTCAGTTTTCTGCCGTCTGCCATCCAAGGGTAATAATCATGTTCACTATGTTTTTCTAGATATTTTAAATTTTTAAGAAAATATGCAATATTATCCACGTTTTTGGAAAGAATAATGCATTAATGATGTTCACTGACAATCTCATTTAGTGTTTTGTCATGAGCCTCTACCTTTGGACTCAGAAGTGGTGCACATAATCTCAGGTTACAGTGGCAAATCTGAAGTGTATTTGTTAATAATTAAATCTACGCGATTTCAAACAGCATTATCGTAATGGGGCGGTTCATTGCATAATCATCTCAAATTTAGATTTTTAACAGTATTACATTTTAAATTAATTTATGATGGCAATGTGAATGAACTAAAAATAGTGCTTTAACACGGTATTTTTATTGTGTGTGTGTGTGTGTGTGTGTGTGTGTGTGTGTGTGTGTGTGTGTGTGTGTGTGTGTGTGTGCGTGTGTGTGTTTTAGCATGCATGTGTGTGTGTATTTACATGTGTCTGGTCCCCTGACTTGATAAGGCAAGTTCTAACACTTTTAAAAAAATGTAATGCATCTAGGATAACTGCAAATTTTGAAACTCTCTGCACCCACACCCTCACATGTTGGTTATGTATACTAATTAACACTGTCCTAGGGGCAATACTCTGAGATAGCTTGAGCACAATGTTCCAAGGATTATGGTCATTGTCCTTCATGAATCAGCGTGTGTGTGTGTGTGTGTGTGTGTGTGTGTGTGTGTGTGTGTGTGTGTGTGCGTGTGTTTCCCCCATGATCTGCTGATGGCATGGTTTATATCTATTTCTATGCCTAATGCCAACTCAGTGCAAGGATATACTCCATTTCCCCAATAACACAAATGATGTGAAAGGTGAATGCAGCACAAGCACATTTGTGAATGGGTAGTAAATCAGTTTGTGACAGTAGGAGTAAATGGAAGGTTATTATAATTCTCCTTTGAACAAGAATATGGAACACATGGATAATGCAAAGCAAGTGAAGATTGGAATAATAACATGCCTTACCATATACACCTCTAAGATGGCACAAATACGCTCTTTCTACTCCTTGCAAACAATTATTAGTATCACCATCCATACTGAACAGAACACAAATGACAACCCTGCATTTAATTTGTGCTGTTCCATCCACTCTTCAAGTCTATCTATAAAGGAAACTGAGGTAGTGCTTTGTTTGATGTTCAGTGGTAACTCTTTCCATATATTGGGAATGCTTTACAGTAGGAATCTATCCTTCCAGAGAATCTCATTTATTTGTTGGTATAGATTTGAGTCTTTAGTGAGGGTGCTGGTTTATGGAGAAATAGAAGATTAAATAGCATTGGATATTATATTGTTTGAAAAGTGAAATGTAGTTCACTTCAGAGCAGACAGTAGGTTACAGAATACAAAAACAGTTGTGCCAATCAGTTGGGATAGTTTAAGGATTTAAAGCCTTTTATTTCCTTGTTTAATAACTTTTGGACCCTTTCCAGTCAATGGTATGCTTATGGTTGTAAATACCAAAAAGGACTCTGTATTTAATGAAAGGTTGTAAAAAGAAGAGCATAGCAATATGAAGAACTTGTTGGATCTTGAGAATTTTCTCTTGCAAATCAACTGAGACAGGTAGAAGGGTGTCGTGGTTATGCTGTAAAAGTGATGATGGAATGAGAGAGAGAGTTACGCACATAAGGACCAAAGTCTCCAATGAGAGTGCCTGTCTGAAGCAGGATACCATTTATAATGTCAAGGTGGGAACAGATTTTTTGCTGAATGCTCCTATGTTGCACTTCTCTTTGTAATTAGCTTGTGACCATTTTTAGTGCATCATATACATGCCACTCCTTGCTGAAATTATTTAATATCAGAGGATAATTGAATAATAGTAGCCATATTCAAGCCATCAACAAACTTTGCCAACCACACTTCTGGGATATTGGATTGGATGTCTGCAAAAAAAAAAAAAAAAACTGTTAAAGTGGAGAGGTCCCAGCACTAAATCCTGTACTACCCCCATTAAAACTATATATACAGAGAGAATACCAGCATCTTTCACAACATGGGATCTGTTGGGAGCCAATTTTCAAACCAGTAGATAATGTAGTGGCTTGTGTTATGTGTTTCTAAAATTTCTATAATGCAAAATTGTGGTGGTACTAAATGTCTTCAGCAGGTCATGATAAATGGTGTGCACTGAATGATCAATGCCACTGCAGCCTTTTCAAAGAAGCTTACTGCACTGAGCATACAAGCTCTAACTTTCACAGAACTAAACTTAACAGGGTCATAATCAGTTATGATGCCCATATTTGCATAAATGATTTCTGCTATCATGTGTTCCATGGTTTTGCATATAAGACTGCTGAGGCCAATGAGCCTATAATTATATGGATATCATGTAGGGCAGTCACAGTGACAAAAATCTTTCAAAGTGAAAACTGCACTGTTAATAATATTTAAAAATTTAATGGCAGGAATACTGTTCTTTATAGATGGAATATCATGCCAAGTTTATGATATTACAAAGGCCAAAGTATATTTCTATTATAAGTTCAGTAAATTATGTAAAAAATCAGCCTTTCAGGGCTTATGTCACGTGTTGATAAAATATCCTTTTAACCATTTTGGTGATATGCATTACCATAAAAGCATTTTCATCTGTCCTTAACCGGAAACCTCAAATGCATTTTCATATTTATTAGTTACTGAAGAAAAATACAAAAGCAAAGATAAAATGTCTTACTGTACATTTTGCCTACCACACATTTCAGGAATATACAGTATTAGGCATCATACCCAGTGTTGCAGTTCATTAATTTTTATTAAAATATTCAGCACTTGGCCCCCCTGGAAAGGCTTAGGTGTTATTATAATATTAACATTTAATGGCTCTAATTATATTGTTACAGTTCCACATCAATGTTATCAGGCTGCAGTCAGACTGCTCCTTCTTTGTAGCCTGTTTCTTTATTGTTACTTGGTGTCACAGTTTGTCTTTGCTCCATGTTGCATTCCTCAATTGTCTTACAGTTTAAGGATAAAGAATGGCAAATGTGACAGGAGAGGACATGCATGGTAATCATTGTCCTGTTAAGTTCTAATAATGGCATATAACTGCGAGCAGTAAATGAGCAGAGCATGCAATTACTGTACAAAAGGGTTCATGTCGTTCAGGGAAAGATTTACAAGTTTACAAGCTGTCACAAAGACAATGCTCATTTGCATACATGAATTATCTTGACTTTTATGTATAAGTACCCTGAAAGGAGGCAAAACTGTAAAACATATAAGGAATTTGTCTCAGAAAAAAAAAGAAAAAAAAAAGAAGCAAATTAAAAAGACATTCTTCTGTAGTAAGATGACATACTTTAACTTCTCTCTTGGGGCTCAGTTAAAATGGTACATCTATAATATGAAAAAGTTTAATATGCTTACTAAGAGGAAAAATAAGATAAAGCTTGCAGAATATTTATGTGAATTGGTTCTGACCGATCTTTCAATATATGATGCAGAAAAGGGTAATAATTTAAACCAAAAAAAAGAAACGGGGATTGTTGAGATATTCAGTTGGCGCCAATCAGAAAACAAATGGTGCATAGTCCTTTCTTTATGAACAAATACTTTTTTCTGCATAAAAAATATGAATACCCATTACATTCAACATGCTTGGTAGTGTTCTCATTAACACACAACTCTTTCCTTACAGGCTCTCAAATTTAATAGGCTATAAAAGCTTTTGAACATTTGGAAAATACCACCTTGACTTCTCAAATTTTGGTAACAAATCTGACTCGATGCCGAATCTAATGTAAGCTGCAGGTCAGTTTCAGCTGAAAATATCAGATCAAGGCATAGTAAAGGAAAGATACAGCAATACCTAATATTCCTGACTGTCACACATTTCATATTTCTGATGCATGCATCTTTATCAAAGTTTCTGCCTTGAATTTTGCAATGAAATGGATTGCTATTCAATTTCAGGCCTACAGATATATATGCTATGTTTTCTAAGTAGACATTTTGTCTGCTACTGTCTTCTTAATCTGGCTATTGTTGTGTGCAACTAGTCATACATTTATCACTTTTCAAGTATCTGTATATGTTGTGTGTTAATAAAGTCTGTTATAATTTCCATCATTTAATCCTTGTAGTGTTGCATCCATGTGTGATGTCATAAATCTGCTGCAACAATGAACAGATAGAGCTGACAGTAATGCTAGAATACATTCTTCCATGCTAGCAATCTATACAGACTACAGTTATGATACCATTTCTGTCATGGCACAATAAAGTTAATTATGCAGCAGTTTAAGAAAAGCTGGTAATTAAAACAAAAAGTCTAAAATTTACTTTCATTGGTGATGAACTAAGAACTATTGGTTTGTTTCAGAACTATATCACAAAGTTTATGAATATCCAAAGCAATGCCATTGATTTATAACAAAATACAAATAGATTAATTATTGAGTAAATTCTTTCCAGAGAAACTTCATTATCTAAATTTAGAGTACTGTTACATACTACTGAGTATATAAAAAGTAGGTACCTTAAATACTCATGAAGTTCTTGATGCTTTCAGTGTGCAAAGTATAAACACACCGAATGCATTTAAACAATATACTTCTTACACTGTCAGTATCAAATTTGATTTAATTAATGTACAATTTCTGAATAAATCTAAAACAATAACAAATTAAATTGTAGAATCAGTAGTGCAAAAGATACTATGGTTATCGCAAGATGATTTCTGGTAAACTTCAGAAAGAATGCAAAGGAAAAATGCAAACCAAAGATCTGGGTAACACAAACTTTCTTAGTACAATGATGTTCATCATTCAATCTCTTTTGAAGTGGCCTAAGCTGTCTGGATTATATCCTGACAAGGATATGACAGCCAGACAGTCTTTAACACTTTAGGGCACGTTCTACATAGCTCAACCACTGATGGGCTTTTGAATGGCTGTATAAAATCCGTTGTTTAAGCACCAAACTCTCAGAACTTTCCTACTGCTAATGTGTGTGCTCCTCTTGTGGGCCTCAGAGATTGATGATCAGCTTGTGCTTCTTTGTTGCTGGGCAGATAATTACCCTTCAGAGGAAAACCCTCCACAAAATTGTATTTTTTTTTAGGAAAACAGCACTATTCTTTTTACAAACCTGTTTATTTTAGCTAGATTTTGTGTTTTAATGGTCTGTGAGAAAACTTTCTTGTCAGGGAACTAAGTTTTTTCTTTGACTATTTTTTAATAAAAAACTTGTTAAAATATGTTATTATTATTATTATATAATTTCTACAGAATTGCATAACTTAATTTTGATAGGGGCTTGTAGAAGTACTTTGGAAGGTTCTAACTGCAAGTGTTTTTTGAAAACATTGTTTTTCTGCTGTGAGTATGTTTATCAGTCCTTTCAGACTCTGTTATTCCTGATTCAGGAACTATTCTTGGTCAGCCATGAAGCACCCTACCTACTCTTCAGATATACCCTCCTCCAGCCACAAAAAAAAAAAAAAAAAAAAAAAAAAAAAAGAAACGTTCCAGGTAGCCCTTCTCAGTTAAGTAGGATTCTTCACCTCAGCAGCTGATGGGTGACTCTGCTGTGGCCATTCCCCTTTCCTGAGATCATACATCTTTTTCTTAAGATCCCTCTGGTGTAACACTTCAAGCCATCAAGGACCAGATGGCTACTGGAGTGTCTTTTGCAGGCATGCAAGAACCATTCTTGTCACTCTTAGAGGAGGAGCAGTATAAGGTGCCTGATTCTAAGGCAAGTGTTCCTGCTTTGAGTCACAGCACTTCTAGGGGTGTTTCCTAGGAAAACAGAAATGCAAACATTTAGCCTCTTCTGTCTCTGGGACTTTAGACAAGGAAGCTATATTAGGCTTTGCCAAGGGCTTAACTCAAACTCTTAATCGTTTAGACTGTTTCCTCACTAAGTGATAAAAAGAAAAAAACAAGTCCTTCTGTTTCTGAATCTGATTACCAGTCAAAAGAACAGGGACTGCACTGGGGATGGGGCAGAAGGGGTGGATTCCTTATACTAATTCCCTAAAACATAACAGACTGATTCTGAAGAAAGTGAGAGATCTGCTTTCCCATCAGAAGATGTTTTGTTCCGAAACTATTAGCAAAATTATAGAATTTTTCTTAGTGGGAACAGGATGATATTCTAGTTTCTCAGAAAAAAATAGTATGGTTTATTACAACTGGATTTGCTTTAGCTTGCAGTTGTTTCTCAAGTTTTGCCAGCATAACAGGATGTGTTCCTGGCAAAGATTCAGTTCCCTAAAAAAGTTAGATAATATAAGACTCCTCAGACTTTTAAATATATTTTCTCTAATCCCAAATCTGACCCTACACTGATTTCTTTGAAAAAAATTCAGCCTGTCAAGTACAGTGAATGCTAACCATTCTCGTTTTGATAAAAGTGGGAAAGCCTTTGAAAGATTTGGGAAAAAAAAAATGTTTTTCTGCTATCTTATCCTTCAGAAGTCTAAACTCCCAGGCTCACGTTAAAGCTTTAATAGTTTTTTTTTTGAGAATATGAAGAAAACTGACTACTAATTTTCCTTCTCATTGAATAAAACGTCACTGAATACATTATTTAACATTATGATTTTCATGATAGTATATCAAGAGAAGTTGCTAGTGATTCATTTATGAGAAGGCTTTCATGCCTAAGTTCACAGTAGCTACCTAAAGCTATCAAAGCTGAGATTTTAAATTCTCCCCTCAGAAGAGAGGTGGTATATGGGCCTTTGACTGCTAAGGACCCCAGAAGATGTGATGAATGAGGGAAATGAATTTAGGAGGTTACCCAGATTTTTCAACCCTCTCTTTTCAAGTTTGTTAAACGTTTTCTTGCCCATTGAGGGCCTTTTTAGTGAAAAAAAAAAAAAACAATCTAAGGATGCCTCTGGAAAGTAAACTTTTAAAAAAACAGTAGCAAGGAGGGTCTAAAGAGAAAGGGGAGCCTCCAAGAATGTTGTATAGCAAAAAAAGGCACACCTTCTAGAATGCCCTGACCCCGGGTAATCCTTTATATCTTTCCCAATGTCTAGCTTTGCATTTTCTTCTATGGCATCAGATAGTCTCAGAGCCATTGGAAAACTGAATTATCCAGCAAGGTTACTTACAGTTGGGGAGTGGAAGTCCCTTCTACTCTTTCAGGAAATTCATTGAACTCCTCCAACCCAGGCCTCTCTATTTCCTCCGGTCATCCAGCATTTGCTGTTCTTAGGTATAATAGAGCCAGTGTCCAGAGATAAGGCAGTGAAGGGATTTTTTTCAAGACTTTTTCTGTTGCCAAAGAAAGAAGGATCATAGAGAACAGTTCTTAAGCATTACTTACTCAACCTATATGTTAAAGTCCAAAGTTTGAAATATTGCCTCTTAGTCACTATTATTTCTCTTACCTCCGTTCAGTTTTCTGGTAATATTAGATCTAAAAAATGCATATCATCACATTCCAATTTTCAATGATTTCAGATATGTTCGTTTTTTTAAATATTTTATGTATCTGACTTTTTTGGTTCTCTGTTTTACACTTTGGATTATCTACAGGTGCCAGTGTGTTTATAAAGTGTATAGCATCTGTGAAAACTCACTGCAAGTGCAAGGAATGCACATTTTCCATATCTAAATGACTATCTTATATATGCAAAGTCTTTTTTCAAAATGTCAGGCATCTCTTGCTGGGTAAGGGATCCATTTCATAAACTTGGAATTCCAAGTGAACATTTAGAAATCTTCTCTTATTCCCATCTCAAGGGACATATTTCCTACAATGCCTTCTGGACACATCCTTTTAGAGTACCCTTCTCCTTTAGGAAAAAAAATATACCTCTACGTTAAACTGTTCCTGAATTTTTCCATTCAGGCTATGACTTCAGATAAGGACTTTGTCTGGGTTTCATGGTAACTATGACTATAATTATACATTTGATCAGACTTCATATGAGGAAATTACAATAGTTCCTCATATTAGCCCTGCCCCGGAATAATCACTTTCTAGCTTTTCAGATTCCTGTTCTGGGGTTTTGTAAAAAAAAAAAAATAAAATAAAAAAATAAATAATTTTTTTGAAAGGGAATAATTCGTCATCTCTTTTTTCTTTGTGTACCACATAGAGAATTACGATTGGATGAAAATCACTTTGAGAGCAAAGCTCGAGTGGTGAATCTTGGTATTAATTGGAGAACACATAATTTTTCATAGTGATCAGAGATCCAATCATAATTTGTTGTATTGCTTGTAGATTTATTTTCCTTACATAATAGTAGTTATTGAAAACTTAATTAAAAAAAATGATGTTATAACAGTTTTGAAAGCTGGTAAAGCAGTGGGGAACTGATTGATATCTTACACAGTCCCTGTGTAAGGGAAGCAGTTGTTACAAATGTCATGGGTATACTTCAGTAGACAGCAGGCAGAAACTGGAGGAGTTGAAACAAAGCAGTTTCATGCCACACTGTTGATGTTTTATGGTCAGCACTCTCTGCTTTTAGAACAGGGTTAATGTTAACAGTACCCAAGTGGTGGTTAACAACTGTCTAAGTGATATTAAGGTTGGTCTCACTCTGTAGTAGCTATTAATCAGGATACTAGTTAACCATTTCTTGAACATAAACATGGTACTCCATATGCACTACAAAATTCTTAACATTCTACTTTCTAGATTTATTCTAAAAATCATTTTCAAAAAGGTTCATAGATGTATACTAAACTAATGACCACTGGGGCATTTATAAGCCTAGCCATGCAACCCAAATATATCTCTTGAGTTGTTGTGCCTTAGAGGTTATTTTAAGGGAGTGAATGCTAGTTAGGACATAATTTAGTGGCTGCTTCTGCCCATTAGAGACAAAGGTGAGTTTCTGATTTACCATCCAGTGGTCCAGGTTGTGCCTGAATAGAATTAGGGAAGGGCACATGTATGGGAAGCCTATTCCATAGAATAGGGATTCTCTTATATTCCTGTCTCTCTAACTTCCTTGTATTTCCAGGAATAAATCACCTATCAGCAATCTGTAGGAGGCAGAGTATAGACAGAGGGCTTTGAGGCAATCTGCATTGGACATTGTGTATATGCCCTGTATTCTTTTTGTAAGGGACTTCTCTGGACATTCCTATTGTTGCATGTATATACCGAAGGGGACATTATACTCAGTGATTGGTCTCATGGTAGCTGAGTACAGTGGCACAATGACTTCTCTGGATCTAGATGCCATGTCTTTATTTATATGTTGAGTGACATAGAATGATTTTCTTACAACCTTAGACACATGTTGGTCGAAAACCAGGTTACTATCTACATCAGGCTCCAAATCCCTGATTACTGTGTCTACTTTTAGAGGTGTTTTATCAATGAGATAGTTTCTTTGGGTGACCAGCTTACCAAAAGGTACTAGTATGCACTTATTTGCATTGAGTTTTAAGCCATAACTTTGGCACCAGTCATCTGTCTGTGTTAGGCCTTCCTGTAATACATCAGTGTCTTGGGGGGGGGGGGGTACAATGATTGCTCCTTATGTGCAATCATCTGAAAACTTGGTAAACTGGAGGCTCTTGACATTAGCCTTGACTTCCAGAAAAGAGCCCTGGGTGACCCCAGTGGTGACTGGCCTCTTTGTAGAAGTGGTCTTTCCAGTCCTAACTTTCTGGATCCTGAATGTGAGTCAGATGGCTATCCAGTGAGTTACACAGGGATTTATGCCTAATTCCATAAGTCTGTTTACAGTGCTTAAGTGGGGTATTGTATCAAATGCCTTTCTTAGGTTAAGGTCGGCAGTCTGACTCATTTTCTTCTCATCTACAGTCTTGATAACCTGCTCAAAGAAGTCCACTATGTTCAGTGGGCATAACATGCCTTTCACAAAAACATACTGAGCTAGGTCCAGTGTCTGAAGATTTCCTTTGTCACTGTTAATCATTACCATGATAATTCTGTCCATGGCTTTACACAGAAGACAAGCCAGACTAAGAGTTCTGTAGTCTTGGGATCCATTTATCCTTTATTATTCTGTTTAATAATTTCTTCATACATTTTTTCAGCTTTAATTTCCTGTCTTTAAGCAATTCTTTTAAGATTTCCTCAAGTTTTAAGCTCCATGACTTCAAAGTTTAGCTCATTTATTTAACTTATTCACTCTAATGAAGCTCAGGAATTTTGCACTGTAACTTTCAGTGGATGGAGCCTAAGCCTTTTGACAGAATCAAATTATGTCCTCACATTTTAAACAAATGTTCATATCTCTAGACCCATAAGGGGTTATGAAATATAAATGGCAAACTCTTCAGCACAAACTATTTTATAGCGGTAGTGTTCCTTATGTTCTAGGTCTTAAAACAAATTTTATACGTCAGAGTAAACATGGTGGGGGGGGGTTCAGTAAACTCTACACATTTTTTTTTTTTATGTGCTTAGATTCAGTAAGTGTCGCTTAGTGGCACGCAGGCACACGCAAACAGGGAAAACTTCAGTGCAATGCAAATTTCTGTTTAAGCAGGTGAATCCTATCAAATGATGCAGGTGGAGCAATCCAAAAAGGTGAAAGGTATCTGTGTAGATTCTGTATCCGTGTTTGTAGTGTATGTGGAAATTTTCCCTGAGGATGTAAAAGTCAAGCAAATATGGACATAACTCCCCTATAAATAGTCGATCACATACATACAAGTGCAAAACATACATTGTGGATGTTTGTAAAAGGAAGGGGATATGGAAAATTAATAATAATTTTTAAAATAATTTTTACATCTTTGCACTATGTGCCACATTGTGCAAACATGCTTAACAGAAAAAACATTAAAATAATATCTATAATGTAGTTTTCACAAATGTACTGTAGGACCTTGCATCGGGTCCATAGCACTGTGCATTTGTGCTGTTACCCAGCTTACACGGCTAACAACAGGGTAGTTTCCAGGCTGTCATTACGAATATGTAGCCTCCTACACAGTTTTTATATTTCCACTGGATGTGGATGACATCAGGAGGGGTATCGTGTTACTTTTAGGATTTTTTTTAGTGCTCAGCGCATGTGTTTGTGTGGCTTGCCACATCGCTTAGTGTGTTTGCACAAACAGATTACTCACATGACAGTGATGATGTAGGCATCTGTCAAGTAAAAATGGATATATTCAATTAATAATATATACCTTTGTATCAGATATGCTGCACGATGTGGCACATAGCACCACAATGTTGCAAAATAGAATGAGGCATTTAAATCATGTCAATTACATCCTAGGCAGGTAAACTGCATCATAATTAGCCAATCCCACATGGTGGACCTACAGTAGAACTGTATAAAGTATGCATACACCCTAGATTTTGGTTTCCCCTCAATACTCTGAACCATTGGAGCAGAAACTTGGAAATTTTAACTGAGATAATGCTAGGGACAGCTGCAGGTCTGCTACATCTATATGTGCTAGATGCTGAAGTCAGTGCTTATGGTGCTGCTGACAATAAGCCTATGCAGAGAAGGAGAATTGTGTTCAGGCTCAGGGTAACCTTTCAAGAGCTACATGAGCTGGAGATTGTAATGCACTACAAGGTGGACAGAGACATACTACAAGATCTCAGTGAGCTTAAAGAGAGGGGAAGTCATCCCAGTGGATACTAAGGTATGTGTAGCCCTTAGTATACTAGCTACAGGTACTTTTCAAAGACCAGCTGGGGATATGATGGGGGTGTCACAGGCATCTGCATTCAGGATACTCTACCAATTTCTGGATGCTATGCTCCCACATGCCAGTGAGCACATATCATTTTGCCTTGACCCTGAGGTGAGGGCCTGCAACATCCAAAACTTCTACCATGTAGTACACTACCCTGAAGTACTGGGTGCCATAAATTGCACTCATGTACACATGAAGGCACCACCTGGTGAACAGGGTAGAATCCACATTAACTGCAAGGAATACCACTCCGTCAACTGCAAAGTCATGTGCAATGCCCAGGGGATTATAATGAATGTGCGTGCTAGCAACCCTGGCAGTTATCACAGCTCCCATATCTGGCACACATCACAGCTATATCGGATGCTTGTTAGGGGGGATATCCCACAGAGTCATTAAGTGGGGGATGCTGGCTGTGCCCTGGAACCGGGGATGATGACACCCATCAGAAATACACACACCCCTACAGAAGAATGCTATAATGAGGCACACACGCAAACTAGGAGCATCATAGAGCATGTGTTTGGGCTTCTGAAGTCACGGTTCCAGTGCCTTGATATATCTGGTGGAGGCCTGCAGTATACTCCAGCCATATGTGCACAGATATTCACAGTATGTGTGATGCTACAAAATCTGATCCTGCAGAAACAGCTGCAGCAGGATCAGCAAAGTAAAGGGATACACAGCCCCCTAGCAGTGCCTAGGTCACCACAGCCGCAGTCACAGGAGGACTCGGAGGAGGAACCCCCTGCTGATATCCCTGTAGGCAGATGTAGGCATGCTCAGTATGCCCTGGCTTTGGCTAAGACATAACTCATCACAGATTCACTGACAACTTAGGGACCTAGGGACTAAAACCTAACTCCTACTCACATACAAATACTAAAATTAATGCCAGTCAAATCACACATCCTGTACCTATCCATGTACTGGCTGTGTACTGCTCACATCAGAGTCAGCTGTGAACTACAGTTGTGTGAACTGCAGCACTTTTAAGGTAAAGCCATACCTACACAGTAGTATACTGGATTGTTATGTTATGTCATTGTAGCTATGGATCAGGTACATTATGCAAGCAACAATACTGGGCTATTTGGACAAAAAATATATCAAGATAGGACTACAGCTACCCATTCCACTAACATGTCGCCATTTGTATTTGGTAGGCCTCATACATGGAATATTCATGCAGTCCTACTGCAATAGATTGCTGGTACTTCATTCAAAGGACATGTTAGAAAGTGAGGTTAAATAGAATACTGTGTGTCCTAGCAGAACATGGGCTTTTGTTCGCCCACCCATCAAACCAGCAGTGGCCCCTTTAAACTGCCATAACAATAATTGATCTATGCTGTATGAGCATTTCACACAATTAATATGCCACACAACATCAGGACAGTAATGTACAATTTGAACTTACATATTATATGTTAGTTAACTGAGAATAGCAAAGTACATATTTATGCAGGTGATGGTGTGATGAATGATCCCTTGTATATCAAACAGCCTCTGTGGCTCAAATGACTAAGGCAGGTAGCTTGTGTAATGGTGTTCAGGGCTCTAATCCTGAGATATCCAGTATTGTTTTACACACTGTGACTCTGTGTGTGCTATACTAGTATTAACCTCTTTCACATATCAGTTATGCATTTGCATATGCGCTGCATATCCGCAACCTATTTAAAAAGTCTTAGGTAATATAGGATCAGTCAGTATCAGAATTGTAAAGGTTGGGACCTGAAACCATATAACAGTATGCATATGTTGAAAATAGATCTAAGTACCACCTGCAACATGATGTACTATGACAATATAATAACAGATATGAATGAAACATTGTGCTGTGATGTAATTTATAGAGATTTGACATGGCCATACACAAAACACTGATCAATAAATTAGAAAAACTACATATTGATGCACTCTTGATAAGATGGATAGCTGCATGGCTTACATATAGTACATGGCAAGTATCATACAGCAAATGGACAAGTGAAATAATTGGTTACAGTCAGGGCACAGTTCTAGGCCCAGACTTGTGCAGATTTCTCTTTAGATCCATACATTTCATCTGAGTTGTTCTCTGTATGTAGGTGACTTGAAATTAGGTATACTGTTTACATGTGTTACAGATGGGACATGTTCACTAAATAACTTGACTAAATCAACCATCTGGTCACAGGAGTATAATATGCTGATAAATGCATTGCAAAATAAGCATATGGGATTTGGAAGACACAAATAGAAATGTGAATATTACATAAAACACACAGTGATTGAAATTGCAGATTCATATATGGACCTGGGTATTTAGGTAGATCCAGCTTTGAGTTTTTCTAATCATATCATAATCCCGGCCAGGAGTACAGCTAGCTGTGCACTGCAGTCAGTTTATGGAGCATTAAGTCTCTTATGTAAGCAATGCACTGCCCATTTGCACGCTGCTTAGCAACACTCAAACAAGCCAAAAATGTGACACCATGCCCATACACTTAATTAAGCAGAGCACAAATCTGTTGCTCCTCATGCAATTTTGTTTAAAAAAAAAAAAAATAAATATATATAGGGTAATCTGATGAAGTTGTGGACGAAAACGTATGGTGATTTGATTCAGCGTTATTTTTTCGAGTGAACTGTTCGGCTTAATAAATTTGTTTGCCTACCTAGCAGTGGTTCAGGGTGCTTTGTTTCTGCTTACTGGTTTGTTTTGCATCCTCCGTTTTTTGGTTATGTATATATATATATATATATATATATATATATATATATATATATATAAAAACACACACACACACACACACACACACACACACACACACACACACACACACACACATATATATATATATATATGTTTGTGTGTGTGTGTGTGTGTGTGTGTGTGTGTGTGTGTGTGTGTGTGTGTGTGTGTGTGTGTGTGTGTGTGTGTGTGTGTGTGTGTGTGTGTGTGTGTGTGTGTGTGTCTGTATTGCCCTACATACCCTGATCCTGGAGAGTAAAGCTGCAATACGACACTTATAATATTGGATGAAGGACCAAAAGGAAGGTTTCAGCATTAGATAATGCATTTACAAATATGTGGAAGTGTGTAGAATAATGTGTTGCAATTGGAGGAGTGTTTGACATGATGTGGGAGTCTGTTCCAAAGGTGTGTTAAACTCTGGTAGACAATTATCTCCCTCCAGCAGGTTGTATTAATGTCACATACCAGATTAAGGTCTATACAGAGAGTAAACCGTGTACCATTTGACTTACAGATATGCAGCATTTCCAATACAGCAGGGTTGTAGATTGCCTCATATGCAAGGCAGAGATCATCTTTGAGTAGTCTGTATGACACACAGAAAAGTGACAGTGATATCAGATGATCCCATGGACAGATGCTGAGGACCTGAATTCCCCTTGTGAGGAACCTATGTGGTCTCTCCAATTGCCACAGATGCTTGGAAAGGTACATACCAAAAGAGCCTTTGGACTCAACTATTGGTTTGCTGAGGAAAGAGTACATGGAGGTTATAATGTCTTCTATTTTCAGGAGACAATGCCTTTGCTTATTACATGAGCATGATAGAATGCCCTTTTTACCACTGTAGGGACATGGTGATCTAAGCTAAGTTAGCTGTCAACCTGTAGGCCTAGGTCTCCCACCCCTGAGTATGTATGCCAGGTGTTGCTATTGATGTGGTACTTAGCAGGAACATTCCTGTTACCGAAAGCAATGATAATGCATATATTTGCATTGCTTTTAAGGCCATAACTTTGGCAAAATTCATTTGTTCAATTAATACCATCATGTAGGATGTTGACATACTTTGGAGATTCTATGACTGCTCCTAGTTTGCAGGCATCAGCAAACCTTGTCAGACACAGATGCTTACTTTGTGCTTGTACTTTGAAGAAATGGACTCCAAACAGTAGAGCACCCATGACTAAACCCTGTGGAACACCACTGGTTACATCTCTGCTATTGGAGATGGATTCCCCTATTTTGACTATATAACTTCTATCACCAAGGCAGTGAACGGCCCCTCTAATGATATAAGGGTTGATGACTAATTGGTCAGTTTGTCAATGATTACTGAGTGGGAGATAGTGTCAAATGCTTTGGCTAAGTCCAGGAAGGCTGTATGCACAGATTTCCTCTCATCCAGACCCTTGGTAACTGTCTCAAAGACATCCACCAGGTTTAAAAGACATGATCTCCATTTGACAAATCCAAACTGTGTGGAGGTTACCTATATCTTTGTTGATAAGTTCCATAATGATTTTCCCATGGCCTTGCAGATATGGCTAATCAGGATAATAGGTATATAGTTTCTGGGGTCAGTGGATGCACCTCCTCTGTGCAAGGGGATAATTGTGGCTGTTTTACAGTTAGCTGGGACAAAGCCACTATGATTGCAAACAGTTCCCAATGGTGTTAGTACTCCATGTTGGAGCTCATGTAGGACACAGCTTGGGATGTTATCAGATCCCATAAATGCTGTGTTTTTGACTTTAGACAAGCCATTTTGAACCTGCTCTTTAGAGATACAAGGTAGGGGACAGGTGGTAGGTATGTCATGGGGTATGTGTGGTGGGGACAGGGGAGTGATGGTTTTACAGAGCATATCAGCCAACATGTTAGCTATGTCTACAACCTCTGTATATATGGTATCATTAACTATGAGTTTGGGACAGATATGGGCCTTTCCTTTGTTACTATAGAATGCCTTGTGGTTGTCCTTTTGGAGGAGGCTAATTTGGACCCATACATTGTTTTGGAGGACTTCACAACAACACTTATTTGCTAGTTGAAGCTGAGGAGAGTGTGTTTCCAGTTTAGGGAGGCTCTCTTCCTCCTGGCCTTAGACAGCAATGTCATCCTATTATTGTAAAGCCTGTTACTGGCAGTTGTCCACCAGGCAGGTTTGCTTCACCATGAGGAGATTGTTGTGCTCATGTTAGGCACAGCTGAGTCAGTGCAGTCATATAAAGCATTGGTGTAGAGCCCGGCATAGTTGCCAGTTCCATCTGAGGGAGGAGGAGCAGTGAAGCTATTTATACCATCCCATAAGAGGTTATAATCTGGATTAGTGAATTTCTTTAGTGTATTTGCTGCAAGGGGGGGGGGGGTGTCAGGTGCAATACCTATTTTGAATGAGACTGATTTTTGGTCAGATCTCACCAGGGAGGATCTCATAGTGGGGGTGGTACAGTGGTCCCCCATATTGGTAAACACCTGATCCCGTATGTTAGCTCCCCTTGTGTGGGTGTCAACCAGCTGGTCCAGGGTATTGGAATTAATGAAGTTGAGTAAACCTTTGGGCAAGTGAGTTTGAGTGTGAGTAATCTACCCAGTCAGTGGGTAGTAAAAGTGACCCAGACCATGGTGTCCAGATACATCTTGATATACTCATGTAAATCCAAATACGCAGAGTGAGTGTCCTGATTCATAGAGAGGCTGCTTTAGCTGGCAATAACTTGAATAGGTACACCACAAAGAATAAATAGCACCTAAGTGTATCCATGGAATCATACTGTGTAAACAATGTGGGTGTGTATGTATCATTAATGTATATTTATACACCACTGCCATTAGTTTGCACATCTTCAGTTTGAGGTCTGCACGTGTGGAAGGAGGTGTAGCTTGGTATGGCTGTGGTGCTCTCCACAGCCTTGAAACAGGTGTCTGTGACTGCACAAACATCTGCATGTTCCAAGGTGAGGACAGTTTCTAGTGAATGCAGTTTCCTGTTGACACTTCTAACATTTTGCAGCATAACCTTGAGGTTGTTTGTCCATGGGGGGTTTTACACTGGAAATTCTGTCCATGATACACCACCTAAAAGGGCACTATGGAGGTGTCAACAGCCTTGACCAGTAGCTGAAATCCCAGGGGTGACAGATGAAGACCATCTGTGGCTAAGCATCAAGGTCTGTTGAGCATGTCATCCCAGGGTGACAGATAGTGGATCCCCTTAGATTGACACCCAATGTTAAGCCTTTTATTGAAGTCAATCATCTTCTGCTTGTACTGAGGCATCATCCTAGGTGAAGGTAAAATGCAGATGACGGTCAAGGGCATACGTGCCTGAGACACATAGTGAGAGAGCTTAGTCATGTCTGTTGTCATACAGTCCAGAGATGTATGTCTCATGTCTTACACGCCAACAGTAATTATGATGTAGTCATAACAGTGCCTGCTGTTGATAGATCTGAGTGTGTGTGTGTGATATACCATATCTGGCACCTCACAGACAGCTGACTGTGACCTTTCCATTATCTAGCGTGGTGAGGTGGACATCAGTGTGACTTACAATGTAATCACCTATGACTAATATGTTAGAATATGTGTTTTTTGGTAAAGGTTTGACCAGTGAGACAGTGATGCATTAGCTATTATGTGTACTGTGTTCAGCAGAGGTAGTATTATGTGTAGCGTGCTTGCATTTCTGTTTGTGAGGTAACTGGTGATTAGGTATGTTTCTGGTAGAGACCTTCTCAGATGTAGGTATGTATGATGTGGGTTTGGGTGGATTAGGAGGTGAGGTGGGCATGTTGGCACCCCACTCATTGTCATATTTACTGACAGCTGTATGACAGAGCATGGATTCAAGGTTTTTAATCTAGATGCATCTCTCACATGTTATGTTTGTATGGAGTAGGAGTAGAAGTTTGGGAATGCTGTCGACAACTCTTCAGCAGTCAGACATAATGCCATTAGCAATCAATTATTGCTTATGCATACATCAAAACAGGCCAGGGTTTGGCAGTGGACTGATATATACTTACATGTAACAAGTTATTGCCTTTATGGTGTCATTCTAAGGTAAAACAGTACCAGACAGTGTGGGATAACATGGTCGCTTGAGTATACTGCTTTGCCAGGCTTGTGGCACTTGCAAGACCCATAATCCTTTTATTAGGCAGGGTCACAATAGCATACTTACAAATGTGACAATGTACAACACCAGCAATGAGGTTCACAACCTCAAACACACTCTCTCTAGGCAGTCTTTGCAGTGAAGATGTGCATGTCCGTGCATGCACAGAAAACTTGTCCAAATTTGCAATCATTACTTTAGCCTTGCAAGTCTACAATGTCTGTCAAACAGAAAGCAAATGGATGTTGCATGAAATGATGTGAAAACATGGTTTTGTGTTCCAGGAACATAAATGTACAGTATGACATACCTTGGGCATGTGACAAGGACAGAGACATTATCCAAAGATGGTCACCCCTCTGCAGTAGGCCTCACATCCATGTCACACAGATCCCCACCATTATGCTGTTGAAGGACAGTCTGTATGAATTTCTGTGAAACTGTTAACTAACATGGATCACTGCCACTGTGGAGCTTGATAAAGCAACCTTTGAAATCTATGTCAACTAAGGCTTAACCTTATATTGTGATGCAGTGGCTGTCCTAATCACCATCAGGTCAGTACCCTAGTCAAATACTACAACCTTTGGAACCGTAATACATGTAAATGTCAAATGATTGATCTAGTTTCTAATCAAGGCATCTACCTGGAAAAGGTGACAACAAGCCTACAGAGGCTTGCATCATGTGGGACAATTGTTTGGGTCAACAAACAGTCTGTGTCCTGCTTCTTATCTTGAGCTTGGTGCTAACATTTTGCATCTAGTGAGAGACAAAGAATAGCAGCTTTGTTTCCCACCAGAGAGAGGCCATGTTGAGACCAGCAGTAGTAGTAGCCAGGCAGCAGCAACAGTTCAGGTAACTCACTTCTTTTCAGCATTCTTCACAAGGTAATTGTTTGTTTTCAGTATGCACTGCTGGATTAATGTATAGCTTCAGAATAACTGCCTGAATACTCCATCCTTACCTTTGCAGGGTGTACATATCAGTTACCCTTCCAGTGGTTGGTGGTACTCTGTACAGATTCAGGCACCTTGCGTGACATTTTTCTCTGATACCATGATGGGATTAACTCCATTACCGAGTTGCACACAGGACAACCAGCATGCAGCATCAAGCTTTGTCCCCATATTTGTGGAACAGATACTTGTGACATTAATGTGATATTCTCAATACAACTGTTTAATCAATAATAAAGGATATGTTGCCATGAATATGAGGATTCCTGCTGTGACCTTTACCACCCTGGTGGATATGAGCATCCTCAGGAAATGTAGAAATTGGATCATGTTTACCAACAACCACTTCATAATCAAGCAAACTGATATGGTATGTGAGAGATGTATATACACAATGTCACTGGAGGCAAAGCTCTCACATAAAAGTATTCTTAATGTCAATAAGGTAGTCAGTGGTACACACGCCACACCCATCACACAAAATCCAAAGCAGACAGGAGCTGAGGCACTGACATGTAACCTACATAAATCACAAACACCTTGTAGAGAAAGTCCAGATAACAAATACCCTCAGCAGCCCCATATGCATATGAAGACAACACACATATCAACATATAGAGCAATATCTGATGAAGGACCAACCTATAAGCCCATAAGGCAAGCTGACACACAGTCCAACATTCTAGTCATCGCAGACTTCTGGCAAATGTGGAGCTGTCATTGAATCCCACACTGACACAAATGCTCTCCAGGAGGGGCTGACATGGACATATAGTTGTTGTCAAAGCCATGGGCTAACACTAAATACCAAGAAATGCACAATACTATCCTTTGGGAAGTCATCCACTCTTGTAACTATCATATTGCCAGCACACCTCAAACAGTTGACAGGGTAGTCAATGACTTACGGACACAGATAGTGATCTAGCCTTTGACTGTCACATGTTTGTAATATTGTTGACATCATTGTATGTTTACCACCTATAAACAAAGGTATGGCATGTAAATCCAAGTAAGCCATTGTTCCACTGTAATTGTCATTCAACAGACCTATCACTGATGCAATGCCACCTTTGGTATGTAACTAACCAGGCATATCCAACAACTGTAATATCCAAACAGGTTCCTCAGTACAGCACTATGTGGTGTATGCATCATGTCCTATGCGGACCACATCAAAGTCCTATCCATGAATTCCATCTCCTACATGCTGTGGAGGGAAGGTGTATGCCTGCCATACAGAGCAGTGTCAGACCCCGCTGTGGTCCTCTTGCATATCCATGAAGCAAATAGCACCCGAATTTGCTGTTCTATAGACCTTCACTTTGCCTGTAGTATATATATATATATATATATATATATATATATATATATATATATATATATATATATATACATATATATATATCTATATCTATATATATATATATATAAATTTCTATATATATATATATATATATATATATATATATATCTATATATATATATATATATATATATATATATATGTATATGTGTGTATATATATATATATGTATATATATGTATATGTGTGTGTGTGTGTGTGTGTGTGTGTGTGTGTGTGTGTGTGTGTGTGTGTGTGTATATATATATATATATATATATATATATATATATATAAAAATATATATATATATGTGGGTCCCTTCTAAAGACCGAATCACGATCCCCCGACGCAGAAATCACTGATGCCAGATAACCGACAGGTACGTATACCGACAGGGTGATTCGCCGACAGCAGAAAGACCGACAAGGGTAATGTGTGATCGCGACCCGGTAAGTGTGCGACAGTGACGGAGGTAGGAGTGGTCAGGTAAGTGAGTTAGGGTTAGGGTGCATGTAGGTGAAGTGTGCGTTAGTGTCGGAGCTTGGGCTAGGGGTGGGTAAGTGAGTTAGGGTTAGGGTGCAGGTAGGTGAAGTGCGCGTTAGTGTCGGAGCTTGGGCTAGGGGTGGGTAAGTGAGTTAGGGTTAGGGTGCAGGTAGGTGAAGTGTGCATTAGTGTCGGAGCTTGGGCTAGGGGTGGGTAAGTGAGTTAGGGTTAGGGTGCAGGTAGGTGAAGTGTGCGATAGTGTCGGACCTCAGGGCTAGTGTGTATGCTATGTAGTGTAGTGTGTTGTTTACATTCCGTGTGTCGGTGTTATGGTGTTCGGTGTTTCGCGTTGTCGGTTTTCTGGCGTCGGTGATTTCTGTGTCAGGGAATCGTCGGTTCGGTCTTTAGAAGTAGACCCATATATGTATAGTACATGCTGGAGAGAGGTATGTAATCTAGAGACTACACCCTATATGAAATAGCTTCTACGGCCACATGAAGCAGAGTTTCTCCCTAATGTCCACGTGAAGCAGAGTTTCTCCCTAACACAAATCAAGTGCAAGTTACACAATTGGATAAGGAACAGGATAATCATGCCTGCTTGTGGACCAATGTCTCTAATGGACACAGGGAAACTGTGGATGGTTCAACACCCATATCTCGGCTTGTAGATGTTTCAACTCCCAAAACCCTGCTTACACTTATCAATGGTATCAGACCTTGACAGTGCTTAGGGTACATGGCTAGGCTTAAAGAAGCCCTTGTGTTCATTAACCTATTAAACACATATGAACCTATGAACCCGGAACCTATACTGTGTTACGTTTCTGACAACATTTGTCTTCTGTGCTGACACTCAGTTCTGTACTCTGACATTGATCGGTTGATTGTAGATGTGTACCTATAGGTGTGTCCTACACAATCCTGAAAGTGAAACTTAAACATTTCCATGTGACACCTGCTATTGTGTAACTACACAGCCATTACAACAGCATCCATTGCAATGTACACACATTATTATGGTATAATCATTATAAATGGTAAAGTACAAATTCTGAAAATGACCAGTACAAGTGGCATGTCAAAAGCAACACTGGATGAAACAAACTCTTATAATGGAAAACAGTCAATCTGTGCATCAGACACATGGATTTATTTCCAAGCATCCATGAGAAAGATGATAGGGATGTGGCCCAAGTATCAGCACTTGCAGAGGGTGTTGTGTAGGGGTGCAGGAAGCCTAGGCTGACCAAATAGGTTGGCAAGCTTGTGTGCGAGTCAGAAAGGAAAGAAGGCAAAGATGGACCATGGAAATGTTGTGTGTTTGTCTGTAGGTGTCCTGAATATGACAGTGGTGTGTGAGTGTCTGCATGAACACAGCAAAGTTCAGTGCTAACCCTACATGTCTCTATGTTGGAAAGCTATGAGCCATGGATGGTAGAGCTGACAGTTCATTGTCTCCACCCCTGAACATCTGAACTGGCTCTGCCAGGAGTTGCACTGGTACCCCCATGCCAAAGGTCAGATGCTGTGCTACTACTTGATGGTGACTGCTGTCTGCTGGGAAAGTGTCCTCCATGGGAACACCCAGAACCATGAGCCCATGGCCTGCCACATCTGGGTATGGACAGCACCCTCCTCTCTGGAGCACTGGATGTACTGCCACTATGGCAGCATGATTGTGCATGGCCACATTGACTCTCAGCAGATGCAGTTGCTGACTGACATCCATGAGGCCGACACTCAACTCCAACCAGATGTTCAATCACAGACAATGTGCATTCCAAGGCAGATAGTGTGTGATCTGTCTCAGATCAACTTCTTTCCACTGTGTCAGTCAACTGTTCCAGGGTATCAGCAACACAGTAAAGGCAGTCACGGATGTCAGACTGTGCTGCATCCATAAACCTGAGCATTCATCTGGAGTTCCTTTCTGAACATGCCTGTGCCTCCATGATGGCCTTAAACATATGCCGAGTGACACGAGATACAACACCTGCAACAGATGGTGGAGGGACAGCAGGCATCCTATGAGCATCCCTATCAATCCACCTGTGTGGATCCTCACCATCTCTTTGGCTATGGCCAGTGCCGACAGTCACTCCAGCCACAGTAGCTACACTTCCCTGTTCAATGTCCTCACCCTCTTACTGTCCAATATCTGTGGCCACAGGCAACTAAGTATGCTTAGGCATACTGGCTGTGTATTGTGATAATGAGGGTGGATAAGGGATGTCAACCTCTGTGTCAGATTCAGCCTCTGCAACCCCCAGCTGTGCCTCACTTTGGCCACCTTCATCATCAGAATCTGAAGATACATTGACATCAGGTTGCAAAGAGGACAAAGACCAACCTCCCAGGTCACTTGTGATAAAAATGGAAAAATATTACATTAATACCTGCACGACTATGCTCTGCAGTACTGTGTTGCAATATATATTAAGCTGTATACACGGCCGTCACTATTACACACTTGTATAACCCACAGCCTCATATAGTAGGACATGAAGCCATTATTTTCTATCCCAAATCTGTCATTATTTGGAAATAAAAGTTCTTTAAACAAGAATCTCATGAGCAAAACATAAATGATGTACACTGTTGACATCCTGCAAAACTCTGCATAGTTGACAGTTATGGCATTCTGAGATGTCCTGACAATACTGTCAAATCAACCAATGTGGTCACACCTACAATGCATAGGTATGAGTCTAAACTGTGTACAGTCAGAAAATATCTGTACAGTTGGAAATCATGCAAACAGTACATCAATCCAGCCAGCAGGCCTGGGATGAAATTTTAGCTCCTACATTGAACTAAATCTACATCTCTGACAAACAGTTTTGTGCTTACCAGCAGCAGGAGCATGGCCTTTTCCTTTTCCTGATGGTCCTGTAAACATTTGAGGGGGTGGTAATGTAAATAGCAACACATGTTATAGTATAATAGGGGTAATATCTCACATTTACAGTAGCTGCTATAAAGCGATCACTTTTGAAGTCACCATCTCCCCTGGCACCCCCCTCCTTTTCAGGGTCAAACAAAAAAACTTTTACAAAGCTGACTACAATCTCCTCAGAGCAGGTATAAGCTGCTTCACAACCACTGTCCCTTCAATTGGAACTAACACTATGTCCAAACGTATACCAAAAAACTATATGAGCACCTACATAGCTGTATGGACTCAGCAATGCCTGACAGGACCAAATCATCTTCCTCAAGGAACAGTAAACCTGTCTGGTGGACAGTAGCAATAAACAAACTCTATAATAAAAGGAAAAAAAAATTGCTGTACAGAACCAAGAAGGAGCAGGTGCCAAGTTGGAAGCAATCTGTCCTTTGTCTAAACAATCAAATAAGGTCACTAGTGAAATCCTCTAGGACTAAATTTGAGTCCAAATTGGCCACATCCACTAAGGACAATCAAAAGGCCTTCTTCACATACATCCATAATCTCAAAGGTAACACCCAAATCTGCTCTGAACTGGTGGTCAACAACACCACATACATAAATGCCATAGATATAGCCAACCTGTGGCAGACAGGTTCAGTGAAAACTTTACCCCCCCCCTGCCCCCCCATCAGTAAACCATGACATCCCCAGCACCTGGCCCCATCTCCTCATCACCAGCGAGCAGGTCTTCAATGCCCTCACAAAGGCAAAAAATACAGTCTCCATGGGACCCAAAAACATCCCTAGCTGTATCCTACATGAACTCAGGCATGAGCTCTCAGTTCCATTAGGCACCCTATTCAACCAAAGCCTGAGCACCAGCTTTGTCCCAGCCAAATGGAGAACAGACACTGTCATCCCTCTAGACAAAGGTGGATCATCCACTGACCCAGGCAATTATAGGCCCTTCAGTCTAACTAGCCTGATCTTCAAGGCCATGGAAAGCATTATCATGGACCTTATTATCAAGGACATTGGCAACTTTCAAATGCTTAACCCCACACAGTTTGGTTTTGTCAAAGGAAGATCATGCCTGTTAAACTTGGTCGACTTCTTTGAAACAGTCACCAAAGCCATGGATGAGGGAAAGATGGTGCACACCACCTACCTTGACCTAGCCAAAGCCTTCAACACTATTTCCCACTCGTGCATAATGGATGAACTCTCCTAGCTAGGAATCAATCTGTATGTTACCAGATGGATAGCTGACTGGCTCACTGATAGAACCCACTCAGTCAAAATAATGGAAGCCACCTCTAGTAGTAGACCCATAACAAGCAGTGTACCCCAAGGATCAGTCTTGGGGCCTCTACTGTTTGGGATATACTTTTCTGAGGTGCAAGCCAAAACCAGTGGTCTGTGGCTAACCAAGTTTGCAGATGACTGGGAGCTGGGAGCTGTCTTAAATTCCCCTAGAGATGTGAACATCCTCCAAGATGGCCTTTCCCAAACTAATGACTGGTGCCAGAAGCATGGCCTCAAACTGAGTGCCGAGAAATGCACCATTGTCCCCTTTGGGGAAAATGGTACCCCACTAATTATCACATTAATAACACCATACTAAGCATGAAATCAGTTGTGAAAGACTTGGGCAACCAGGTTGATAACAACCAGACTTTTGACCACCATGTTGCCTTTGTTGTACAGAAGGCTTTCTATATGGCCCACCACATAAATAAGGGTATTTCATACAGGAACAAGGAGGTCATAACATCCCTGTACTCCTCCCTTATCAGACCCATTATTGAGTGCAATGCCCCCTTCAGTATGCACCTTGCCAAGCACATGCAGCAGCTGGAGAGACCACAGAGGTTCCTGACGAGGAAATCCTGGGTCTCAAACATCTGTCCTATACAGATAGGCTAAAAGCCATGTCCCCTCAACTCAGTCTCATACAGACTGCTCAGAGGTGACCTCTGTTCTGGCATACAAGGCCATCTCAGACTCAGCTTTGATGGCATTACTGCATATCCATAAGTCAAACTCCACTCTCATAACCCACACACAAGGCCTTAACCTGGCCTGTGACATTAATAGAGCTTGTTGGCATGATAGATTTGTGTCCCAAAGACTTCTCCATATGTGGAATAGACTCCCTCTCCATGTCAAGCACAGTACCTCTCTTGCCCTCTTTAAGAGGAATCTGAATGACTGGATGGGAAACAAAAAATACACCCCCTGGGATCTCCCCTGTATCCCTGCTGGACATAGGAAATGTGCTGACTTTGTGGGAATATGGGTGAAATTCTTGGCTAGGCTTAAGGGCCTCCGGGCCAATAGCCTAGTATTATCCTATGAACCTATTCACAATCCTGCCACTATAGACATGACAGAATGGCAAAATGATTCACTTTAATGAATTGGTCCACTTTTTGGACAATGGAGACAACACATAGCATACCTCCCACTTACAGGACTATACAACATGGTAGTGAATACATAGACAAATTTGTACAATTGTAACAGACATCAATTTTAAGTGACTTACATCACTGCTGCAACCAAACTAAATATATTACAGATGAGACCAGTACAACCAATAAACATTACACTTTCAACAAATAAAAGCATAATACTCAGAATATTGCTGTTCACAGCCAGGAAAGCCGGTATTGATTGTTACAAAAATGCCTGAAAAATCTGCTCCTTAAGAAAACATTTTTTTAGGGAATGGAATTCCCTTCAGTGGTGCAGGCAATGTCCTTTCAATACTGCATCACCCCCCCCCCCCCCCGAAATTATAATGGAAGCTTTGCTGTATGTCTGAATGCTAGGAAAATGCCAGCTTTTCTAATGATGTATTTTTTTGTGTGTGAAGGGATATCTATCTATAGTATGTCATCACTGCAACAGTGTAAATAATAAACAATTTCATTCAAGCAAGTGTGCACAATTACAGATTTATTTGATTATATTGGTTTTGGTGTTAAAAGCCTAATTTTACTCTAATAGTCAAGAAAAATGTGAGAGTGGCTGCAGTGGTGCAGCGATTAGTGTAGCCACCTCCCAGCAAGAGGCTCTCCTGTTCAATCCTTGGCTGGGGTACCTTCTGTGCAGAGTCTGCATGCCCTCCCTGTGGTCGTGTGGGTTTCCTCCTGGTGCTCCAGTTTCCGCCCACATTCCAAAGACATGCTCTAGGTGAATTGGACACTCTAAATTGGCCCTAGTTGTGAGTGTGTGCCTTCTGTGGAAGGTTGGGTGCTGGGCTGGCAACTTGACACTGTAAAACTCCACTGCCAATCATGAGCAGACAGGTGATCTGCTGTAGCAACCCCTAACTGGGAAAAGTTGAAAGAAGAAATCAAGAAAAATGTAAAATATACATTCTGATTACATGACTGTACCAAATGAAAATATCCATCCCTATAAAAAGCTATATTGAATTATTTCTTCTTTTTCAGTTTGTACTGTGTGAAGGATTCCAAAACATAGCCAGTGGATAAGTCCCAGACTGCAAAGGTTGAAACTATTTAGTTAAGACAATTCCTTAGTAAGTGTTATGAAATGAAGTCAGTCAATATTGTGGAGGTTAATTATTCTGATTTTTCTGCTATGTAATGTTGCACTTTCATGTTTACACTTCACCATCCAAATTAATTTTCCAATTTAAATAAACCATTAAAGTGGTATCCCTTTAAAATGAAGACTGGGGTTGTCAGAGGATTGCTTGCTGAGTAGATTCAAGCAAAAACAGCAGTGGCTTAATGAGTGAACATCTGGTATGCCACTAAAAACAAGGCAGTACTTCAGTTTGTGCCTGGAAGCAGGATAGTGTCGGGTTAGAAATATACAATGTAGAGAGACACTAAGTAGTAAAAAGCAATATTCCGACATCTAGACTTTTCCTGAAAGAGCTCAGTATAAATCATGTTCACAGTACTCACTGTCATATATATACATATACATTTAAGTTTTCTATAACAAATTTTTATAAACATTTTTAATTAAGATATTAAATTATTTCCTAAAGTTAAACAAATCACACTTCATGACGTTTATTCTCCTGATGCCAGTGGTACAGCGCATGTTTCAGTTAGGTCCAAGTATTACAGGAAATATTACATAGCAGCAGCAGCAACAAATTATTCTGTTTCTACATAAAAGGAGTTGCATGTAAATGAAATAAGGGAAAGAGAAAAAAATGGATGTGCTATGCTGCAGCCAGCAAAATACATAAGTCCTGCATAGTTCTAATGAAATCAACATGTGGTGGAATGTATGCCATTGCAAAGAGCTATACCAAAAAGGAGAAACCACTGCAAAGAAAGGGGAAAGAAAGAATTAGATTAGAACAAAATTGTACCATGTCACCCTGGACAAAGGAGTGACAGAGACATAGAGATGTCTAAATCAAAAGAACAGCAAGTCCATAAACATCAACGCAAACAATGGTGCAGGTAATAAAGAATCCTATCATGACAGAAACACCATTTGACATAGTGGATCAGTGCAATCAGGAAGGTACATGTCACAAATTGGTCTAGCAAAGTAAAGCATATGCAGTGAGTCTGCTAATTGATTGCACTTTATTTGCATGACTGAAACAAGGCACAACATAATAAAAGACAAAAACATAACACAATAAATCAATAAAAACACATAACTTAAAATGTTAGAATGATAACAATTGATGGTCATACTATAAGCAATGCTTAATCATACGGCAGAGAGGAAATAATCACAACACTGAACTGTCAGCAAGTGTAGAGTATGTGCAACAAAATATGCAACACTACAAGTATTGTCCACAATGTTTGGCATGCAGTCTGGCCATTCCAAGATGTGGCTATAATGCTGCTGAACAAAGATAACAACAATCTGTGTAAGTAGGGCACACCCATTCACCCACTGCATTCAAACTACAACAATGTACAGACACACTGGTACAGGTAAGGACACAGAATACAGTACAAAAATAGGTAGATATCAAGTTACATTTATTATTGGAAATGATCCCAACTATAAATGATCTCAGTTCCAAAGTACTAAGTTGGCACTAGGCACAAACTATGTGTACATGGACCATGGCACCAATACATCTCACATTTTAAATGTAGTGCAATAGCCAAATATAGCTAAGACATATTTGGAAACAACATATGTAATGGCTACATGTAACAATGTTCACAGTAAAATGCAGGACCAGGTCAATATACTGCAGGCAGCAGACATGTCTGCAGTAGAACATAAGGCAATGGTGGCCAATACAATGAGTAATCAGCTGAAATGTAATTTATAACCCGAGAGTGGCTGACATTTTATATCAAATTTTGATTAGATATGACTTCAATGAAACATACAGATTGAGCTTATAAAGTAAATAAAATTTCTTATCATATAACAGCTCCAGTACATTAAATAATAAAAACAGCATTAAGCACTGAATTTCAATCCTTATTTTGTATAATGATGATACCTTTCCTAGAAGATAACCTCTTTATGATTTCTAGATAAACATATATATGTTCTCAAAAAAATAATTTCTCAACAAAAATATCTGTGGTCTTCTATTAATATTATAAGTTAGGGCAAATGAGAAATTCAAAGAAGGCACAATTAGATGTAGGTTTTTAAAACAATGGCAATAACTATCTGCAACTTGTTAGTGAAAAAGTTGCAAGTATAGTATTTCTAGTAAATTATACAATCAGGTATATACAGAATTAAAATCTGGAAATAAATGGATGCAGAATATAACCCCCAATTTAATACAGACCAATCTATAACAAAACTGAAAAGGTTATTTTGTGCACAAAAAGGGGAAATTGGGTAGGTTTAAAATGTCCTGCAAGGGCAGCTAGCCTAGTACTTACCTATGAATCTATAAACTAATGAATCCTTCAGGAACTTATCTAATTTATGTTTGAAGGTAAGGGGGTTAGAAGTTATTATGATATCTGTAGGTGAGATAGCCCAAGCTTTTGCCACAGAGTATGACTAGAGGCTTTGGTCAGCAGATTTATTTGGTTTATGCACAGAGAGACATTCACCGGGATTCACAAAGCTTGCGCCAGGTGCAGGAGTAGTGTTGGTGTTCCAACAGCAAATATGGCCGCCGAGCGATGCAGGTCCGAGCTGTTTTCACGTGCACTACCTGCTTACACTACGCCGGCACAGCTCTTGGCTCCTGTATGCTAATCACCCCATTTGCAGCAGTGTAGCATGCAAATGAGGGTAGTTAGCGATCCACGAAGTGGTGCAGGTGTAGTGTAAGCATGCAGAAATGTAAACTGCAAAAAAATGGTTTACATTACTGCAAACATAAAATTGGAGCCATGTCAGCCAGCCAAACACATGTATTATATTGTTAATATATGCCATTGGCTAAATATATAGCCATTGGCATAAAAATACATGTAGAAAATGTAAAATTAACATTATTATTTGTTCTGGCGCTGTCGCAAAGTTTAAAGCATAGGGCAGCGGCATGCAAACGGGATCGCAAGAAAAATAGAAAAAAAGTAAATAAAACTGCAATGTAACACATAGCATGATTTCCTCATAATAGTCAATGGCAGGCATGTTACACCACACCATGACGCAAGGGTTGCTAGTTGCTAAGGGGCTGTGTTAGTGTCATGCGCGGTTTCTAGGAATTAGTAGGCAATCTAATGCAAATGAGAGGAGTTATACTGAGTCACAGATTCCCCCCTGGTGTAAGGATGCACCTCACGGCATAGTGTTATAACACCAAGGTGTAACCATGAGATAAAGATGACAACAAGAGAGGGGTGTGTCACCTTTGCTGTAAGCACATTGGAGCAATGCCAATCCGGTTTGCCCGTAGCTAAGCAAAGCTAAAGGAAAGGGGTGTGTTTAACTGGCTTCAGCTTTGGCTAGCTGAGCGGACACAAGGTAACTGAGTATGCATGTGAACAGAGATTAAAATGTGCTTAAACCCATTAAATGGGTATGTATGGTATGCACCGGAGCTGGAACAGGAAGGATATATGAAAAAAATAAGGAAATGCTGCAGCAGGGAAATTGGAGTACAAATGAGCAATTAACACCTAGGAACCTACAGTGGGCCATTGACAACAGCTAACAAGGCTGCTAGCAGCTACCTGCAGAACAGGAAAGGGGAGGGGCTGTACTGCAAAGAAAACAGTAAAGTGTCACAGTAGAACAAAGTAGAATTGCATTATATCAGCTACATAATATACTTTGCAACATATGACTGGGTAGGGAAAGTACAAGACAATAAAGCTGGCATGTGGATGCATGCCTGGCAATGGGAGGGGATCTAGGTTTAAAAGGGAATTAAAGGGCAACAGATGAATCAAGCCAGGCAAGCATACCTCCGCACTACAGCCCCCACACTTGCAGTAATCAATGTAAAACCCATAAGTAAGATACCTTGCAGCTGGAACTGCTCACACACAGCCAATTACATCAGCAGCATCTATAGCACAAAAGTATAACGTATGAAAGCACCTCACACACACTTGTGTTTTCCCATACACACTGCACCATTGGTGTATACAAATGGGGAAGTTTTAATATGTACATGTTAGGGGCTGCCATTGCTTTGATCCATGAGCATGTGATGGAGACTGAAGGTGGTAAGGAGGATGATGCTGACAACCACCGCAGGCACCAGAGGAGGAGAAGAGTGTTCAGACCCAGGGTAACCTACCAGGGGCTACATGATCTGGAGATAGTAGAGCATTACAGGGTGAACAGGGACACCCTACAGCTGTGCCAGCCACACCTCAGAGCCAGAACAAACAGAGGGGAACCCATCCCAGTGGATACCAAGATATGTGTAAGCCTGAGAATACTAGCCACAGGTACCTTTCAGAGGCCAACTGGGGATATCATGGGGATCTTACAGGCATCAGCATCCAGGGTACTCCACCAGTTCCTGGATGCCATGTTACCACATGCCAGTGAGCACATATACCCCAAATGCAGGAGGAGTTGGCCAGCAATATGCGTCTCTTCCACCGTGTGGCAGAATACCCGGAGGTACTGGATACAATAGACTGCATGCACATACACATCAAGTCACCACCCGATGAGCAGGGTAGGCACTACATAAACCACAAGGGATACCCCTCCATCAACTGCCAGGTCATGTGCAATGCCCAGGGCATTATCATAGATGTGTGTGCTGGCAGCCCTGGAAGCTATCATGACTCCCACACCTGGCATGCCTCACAGCTGTATCAGGCATTTGCCAGGGGGGACATCCCATATGGGCATCTGATGGGGGATGCTGGCTATGCACTGGAACTGTGGATGATGACACCCATCAGAAATGCACACACACTCATGCAAGAATGCCATAATGAGGCACACGCACAAACCAGAATCATCACAGAGCGTGCGTTTGGGATGCTCAAATCACGGTTCCGTTGCTTGGATGGATCCGGTAGAGCCTTGCAGTACTCTCCAGCCACATGTGCCCACATCATCATAGTATGTGCCACACTACACAATATGATCCTGCGGCAACAGCTGCAGCAGGGACAGAATGGTGAAGGCCCTCACAGCCCACCACCATTGCCAGGGGCCCCACAGGCACAGATGGAGTTAGACCCCTAGCCCCCTGAACCAATCCCTGTAGCCAGACGGAGGCGTGCTCAGTATGCCCATGCCTTGGCAAAGAGTTAATGTATAGCACACACACCGACAGTGTAGGCACCTAGGGACTGACACCTTTCTCCACTGGCACAAGCAGTAAAAATGGATGGCGCACACACAAGACTACCTGTAAAATGTCATGTATAGGCAGTCTACTGTGTGCATCCAACATAGGCAACCCGCAACTATTGCACACACAGCTACTATTGGCACAAGGTAAGTCAACACCTGAACAGTAAATTGAGCTATCAGCATGTACTGCTACTGTATGTATAGGTTCATAGGTAGGTACCAGGCTAACTACCCGAGGGCATTCATACGCCTAGCCAGAATGGGTCAGCTTTTGCCACCCCATTGATTAATTAACTGTCCCTCTGTTGAACAGAGCAAATGGCAGGATCCCTGGAGTGTATCTACCATTCCTCATCCACTCTTCAAGGTTTCTCTTGAAGAGTGTCAGTGAGGGGCTATGCCTAATGTAGTTAAGAATTTTATTTTATATTCTCCCCTTTCATTTCTTATGTTATTATTACAAGAGTACATGAATCTCAGTGGGTTTGCGTGCCACTGCCCTTTGCTTAGCCTAGCTTACACATAGAAATCATCTAAATAGAAAAATAGGCAGAAGCGACGTTAATGTCAATAATGTAATGGTTAGAGCATTTGCATAGTATCTATGCATTTGTAGTTCAAATCCCAATAACGTCAGAGATGTTTTTTATGTTAAAAAGTATACCTTAAACACAGATTGCATATTTAGGTAGGAATCTTCAGTTTAACAAACATTTGAAACACCCATATAAACCCATGTGTGCCCGAGAGTAACATCAACAGAGATTATAATGTTATGTAAGCACATAGTGAAATGTTACTAAAGTATATATATCCTGAGTAGTTAGCGGATGTGACCGTGTTTGCGCGCACAGGTTATAACCTTTAAATTTCATTTATCCGTGTTTAACTGCCACCTTACTGTCGCACAATCACTTTTAAACATGCTTACAACTGCTTAAAAGAGACATATTCTGGCCTAATAAAAGTTAAACCATCACAGGTCTTGATCTCTGGACCATGCACACCATAGTCACTGGACATACCACTAAGCCATCTGAACTGTATACATGTTTCATGGGTTTTAGAATGCACCTTTTATTACAGGCATTCCACAGTACTGACAACAAATGGGACAGTGACTTTGTGACTTTGTGTATATATGTACAGTACACTGTAATGTACTCTAGTTTGTGAATCAACATATACAAGTCTACATATGTAAAACTGTTACAATACTAAATATATATATATATATATATATATATATATCTACACACATGTCAGTGATGTGTGCACATAGATATGAATATATATATATATATATATATATATATATATATAAAATTATATATATATATATATATTTTTTTATATATATATATATATATATGTATATGTATATATGTATATATATATATATATATATATATATATATATATATATATATGCAGACACATCTATAGCCATATATAAAAACCTCTATGAACACACTTCGTGACACGGAAACAATCCAAAGGAATTGAAGTGTATACAAAACACATGCAGCTCTGGTATTATAGCAATTAATATTAACTTAATTCACCATAGAAGGGATCGTTGTTGTGTATGTGGAGTTTGGGGTGGGGGAGGTATGATGGGTAATGTAATTAGGCATCAGGGAGAGCCTGGGTTAGATGTTCAATAAGTGAACTGAAGGTGTATGCATGGAGTCTGGAGATAATAAAAAAAAAAAAACACAAAACCAGAACCATGCACATCCCTAATACACCCTGTCAGGTCATAATGCAACACATAATTCCACAAACATACGAACATTAACATGTATTATACACATATACACCAACTGACTCTCACTTTTGTTTTCAGTAGTGAGGAGTGCTTATAGTAAAAGGTATATTATAAAACCCATGCCACTTGTACATATCGCAGATGCCTTAGTGGTGAAGTCCGTGATTGTGGTGTTCATGGTCCCGGGTTCAAGGGCTGTTTATTTTTATGACGGCCCGAATAAGGGCCATTGGATGCAGGTTGATTAAGGCACTTTTAAGCAGTTTTAAGTAGGTTTGCGCAGTTTTGCCTGACAGTAAGCGGCGCTTAAACACGGTTAAATGGATAAGCGCTTCACAGGTGTAACCTTTGCTTACCGTCGTGCAGAACATGGGCAAACTAACTTACAAATGCTTAAATGTGCATTAATCACCCTTTCCCTAGCAGTGCCTGCTCTGAGAAATAAAATAATAACCACTTCCAGGATCAGAACCCACAACCATGTACAGCACCTCAGAGTAACCTACCACTAAGGTGCCTGAGATGTACCTATGGCAGTTTTCAGACAGGTTGAAATACAAAAGGGAAGATTGTGTGGAAATAGAACAAACTTCCATGTACCCAATGAAAGGTGTATGCTATATATATATATATATATATATATATATATATATATATATATATATATATATATATACAGATGTACATATTGATATAAATAGAGAGAGAGAGAGTTTGAAAGAGATAGATAGGTACATGTCGATATATAGAGATATACATATATATAGATATATAGATAGATTACTGTGGTGGTGGTGCTGTGGTAGCATTGTCGCCTCATAGCAAGACGTTGTCCCGTTCGATTCT
Source organism: Protopterus annectens (assembly GCF_019279795.1). NCBI lineage: Eukaryota > Metazoa > Chordata > Ceratodontiformes > Protopteridae > Protopterus > Protopterus annectens. Next base: position 1,936,361,436 of record NC_056733.1, read on the forward strand.
CAGCTAGAACGTCTTCTGTGTAGAGGCATACGTGAATGGGGCATGCCTTCGTTGAAGGTTGTGCATCAGGGCTGGTAACCCGGTATGTAAAAATCCACTGCCAATCATTAGTGGACCGGAGTTCCGCTGTGGCGAGCCCTAACCTGGAAAAGCCGAAAGACAGAAACAAGATATATAGATAGATTAAAAACATCTACACATCTATGGAGGTACATATAAATGTATGCAAAAATATATATTACTGGTACATGAAGATGTATAGCAATATATATATATATATATATATATATATATATATATATATATATATATATATATATATATATATACATGTGTGTATACAGCATCTGAAGTGTTCAAATCTGTTATAACATGAACCATAGCAATCACACATCCTGCCCCCCCAAACAATATGAACATAACATATGAAGAGCATATGCCAATACACTATTACAAATATGTTAAATGGACATGAGTCACATAGGGTTAGTCACCAACACAACTACAATGACTGCAAATATCCATGACAGAAATACACAGACATCTTCTATTTAGCAAACCTTTGTTACATTCCGATGTATGGCCAAAAGGAGTCAAGGACTAACATTAACTGCAAAGAATACAGGAAGCATTTAACAGTGCCTTAATTAAGCAGCCTGCAATTACCATAGTATAGTTCACTAAGGGATAGTGTCCACATAGGAAAGAACCCCCATGCACATATAGAATATGTATAAAAGCAGTGTCTACACACTTGCATCTGCTATGTACACCCACAAACATCTCCCCCACATCCAAACTAATTACACCAATACATACTGTCATACCATTACCAATTATTCACCCACTGTACGACATCTGCTGAAACCTTGACATACCAGGACAGAGACACACTAACATGGCCCTATGTGAAATAGTTGCTGTTATACAATGGAACAGCTGCTGATGTGACAGGGTTTGTTTGAACAAATCATGTTTCAGAGGGTTGAAAAGTAATTACACCAGGATGTGTTACCAATTACTGATTATCAGCACAGTATGATACACATTAACACGAAACTAAAGATGTCTGGTGAGCACACTGTAAACCCCTAACATGATATGCATACCTATACAGTCTTGAGCTGGTCAAACAACCCGGCCAGACTGAAACATATGCAGAAGTATTAGGTACAGACAGACCCTGCACAAGTAGCAATGCTCAGAAATATAACAGCAGTACTCACATGTAGACCAAAACTTGTAGACATTACACACAATATAGTTGAGTTTGTCTACATACATCTGTTGCAATAGATTTCAGACCACACTTCCAGGCTGTTTTCCTCACAAGCAAGGCAAAGGGACAACACCCAATGGGAGTACACAATTATACTCCACTGTTGCCATGGTATTGGCTAATGGAGTAGCTACACAGCTGATGTGCATGTAATTAACTACTTTGGAACACCAATTGGTGATCAGGATAGCACATGGTACTGCTCTCTAACTGTAAAAGTATGGCATGTCACACATTCAAACCATCTGTATATACCTGCAAAACATTACAAAATACCCCAAAAAGAAATAAAACAAAGACTGAAATAAACAAAATACCACTCAATAACACCTCCAATTACCAATAAGGTATGTATACATTGTAGTATGTCTGTGTATGTAGTACCTGTTCTGTTATAATTACAGTGTAATCAATGCATATAGTGGAAATAGCTATCTTGTAGTAATGTATTGTTGAGCAGTAGTTATGCCTGTAGTATTCTATGTGAGTACTGCTGTAGGTCACAAGGCAAACTCCTCATACACCACAAGGGATGATATATTTGGGCTTGGAATTCATTAATTCTTTTCCAGCCACTGTCTGTGTCAGGGTTGGTCCAACAAGTATGTAATATAACAGGGGATAGTATTTGTTGATATATTTTAACAGTAGACATATGTATGGGTGTATTAGTGAGATGAACATGTCAAAGGTGGGCTTACTTTGCAAATATGATTTGCATTGTGGGGTAATGTGCCAATAACTGTGTAATGTACAGTATCCTAGGCAGATCTATGTTATCTGTATTCCTTCTTACATAGCATTTGTGTTATGTTACGCAAACATTAGTTATGTCTGTTGGCAATTACAATACTCAATAACAGGATACATATGAATTGTATACATCTGATAGTTTAGCAGCATGATAGCAAAGACAATTGGAAGAGCTAGGTAGCTATCCATGCACATAATACATGTAATAGCCACCTCTCTAGTATCATTTGCAAGCAATAACAGCTGTGCATGTGTACATGTTATGCAAATGTGTTGTTTCCCTTGTTACAGTACTGGGACAAATGGCTATGTGCACACCTACATAAAGTGGATATTGAGAGTAGAGACCCACTGGTTGAACATTCATGTTTGTGTAGCCTAACATCTCATTGCCAACCTAACATCTGCTTCCAAATACTGTATGTAAGGTTGTGCACAGTACAGCTAATGAAACAAGTTGCATATCATCTTTAACTCCAGTGTAACATCTGCAGTAGGAGTGTAGGATGTAGGAGACTGCTGCTCATGTGTAATAGCTGCTTCATAGGTGATGGCCAGGCTTACACTATCTGATTATATCCTGATCATGTTGATAGTGGCAGCAGTCTATTGATACTTGACTCTGGGGAGTTGCTGTCCATGCCCAACAGACCTCATGGTTCTGGTGGATATGTGTGTACATACCCAGAAAAGGATACAGACCTGTTGACACTTGCATCATCTGTAATCAACTATCAGGATGTGATGTGCTCCTCATATTAGGATTGCTGCTAAAATTAGCTAGTATGATTCTGTAATAGCCAGTGTTTACATGTCCATAACTCAAATATGTACTTGTGAGGATCATAGTCTAAAACATCTTCATAAGCAATAAGTAAACTAAATACAGTACTTGGTACTTGTAGTACTGAATGCTTATACAGGCATGTCCACTAGTCAGCTACTGGTGTTTAGTAATGTCAGTTTTGTGTATGTGGCTATCCTGGGGGAATGTAATCTCTATACCATGTACACTGCCAAACCCACCTAACACCACACCCCACACATTGTCTGGGATGCAGCTACAAAGGCAAGCTGGAAGGCAGTCCAGTCTACAGCCATGACTGGACCAGACAGTCATGCGGTGTAGGTTAACACATGCATCTCATCACCTCACTCAACACATACCCTTACAAGAACACAGTAAGGACACCCACACATACCACCAGAAAGCACTCACATTCACAGAGGCTTCCAAATATCTGGCCAAGCAAGGGACCTCCCAAGCTGGAATAGACAGACAACAAAGTAAACAAACTGTATGACATAGGTTGCAAAACTGTGCCACTCCTCAGAACACGTGGTCAGAAACATGCCCAACAGTACTCATAGGTGAATGCAAAGTCCAGCACTATGTCACACACCAAGCTATATGAGGGCAGAAATACTGTCAGCTGCCTGTCTGCCATGATTAGCCTCATACCTATACACTCAGACCATCTTTCAAACTGTACACATGGCTCTGGCATATTCCATGTTGTTGTTGTGCAGGACCTGGGATGCCGTAGCCTGGACTGCATAGAAACACACATGTAGGAACTTTAAGGTCTTGTAGCCCATGCAGGTATGTCCCAAGGCCTGGGTAGCAGTCTGCCATTGCCCAGAATGATACTGCAGTACAGGGACAAAAGGATTGTATTCACCATTTGTCTGATGTACTGGTGTAATCCAAAGGATATCCGATATCTCTCTGCCTGGGATAACATGGTTGACAGACCATGATGCTTTGCCAGACAGGGCCTGCACCTGTCACCCCTGGGAATCTGCATACCGGCTAGGGTTCATGCTTCTCCTATAGTGTCTTCATCATGCAAGGTTCAAGTGACAATTCCTCTGTTGTAACAGGGACAGCCAAGCAATAAACTGCATCTCAACTACTCAATGATACATTTTGTAAACTCAGTTTGGACACACGTACGTCAATCCTTAACATGGATAACATATCTGTGCAGTGACTGAGATATGGTTCAAGGCTCCAGAGAGCACCCATGCATGACCATGTTATAACACATACCTCACCTGTTGGCCATTACCCTTTTGTGGAACACACAGGCCACAGGTGTGTCCATATTCCTGAAGGATATGTACACCCCCAGGCTAGTTGCACTTGCATAACTTCAGATGTATTATGCTGAGCAACTACCTCTGTGCCAAAGTGGAAGCCAAATTGCACCTTGCTACAGATCACCCACCATGCCTCTGAATTACCAACCGTCATATTGTTCTGTAATGGGGAATAACAGGTTTGAGACAGAAAACCATAATAATGGCTACTCTCAACTATCCCACTATTAACTGGGAAGACTCCTCATGTACCAATGCCTGTGCTCAATACATGTTTGATTTCATCACCACAGTGACCCGGATCACCATAGTCACACAAACAGGGCTAACAGTATGCTACACATAGTCAGTTTCCAAAGCCAATGTTATTCTTCTTAAAACAGAAGTGGTGAATGTCATGGCACCCATGGAGATGGACAATGCATGTAAAAATGCTGAATCCTACACAAATGCACTTTAAGCACTCACATTAGTACATTGATCTTGCTATTGAAACAGAACCAAGATCAAACCAAACACAAACAGGAATGCAAACTGGTGGTACCCTGCCATAAACTGTACTACATAAGGTAGAAACTGTTGCAAGTGTGAACACACATGTATGGAGGTGATCCCTGGTCAGCCTCAGTGAGATTTAGATACATCATATAAGACCACACAAAGCCACTGTGAAACTAATTGGCCACATATTATGAGGCCAATCACAGAGCATTCTATAGCTGTGTCATGAATTGTAATGGCAATAACAACACCTGCCTACTTCACAGCACTATGGCATGAGACGTACTGCACCTACAGGAATAGCACTTATTCATCCAGATAGAGTATGTGATAACTTAAACCCACTCTCACCTCCCCCCCAGCAGGTACATATATTTATATATTCATGTACATTACAGGGTCCCTGTAATAACAACTATGCAGGTACAAGTTGCACTCTCTAAAGCCATACATACAGCTTGCTTGGGACATGTCAACATCACAAGGTGTGTTTTACACAAACGTCAGAACAATCAGCTCTCCACCTACACATCATGTTCAATCATAGCTGCATGTCAAGCTGTGTATACACTGAATGGTGCACAGCAACAGATATCACACCCCACAAAGGGGGAAACACCACTGATAATGGGAAATAGTGCACTACTACCCTGCTGAGTCTGGTCTGTAAGGCCATGAACCTTGATCAACGTATTTGATGTAGTCAGTAAAGATGAAGATGACAGTAAGGTTGATTCACACAGCATATCTCGACCTTGCCTGGTCTTTGGACACCATCACCCATACTGGGTTCCAGCTACACTTAGTAAACTAGGTGTATATACCTATATCATATGATTGGTTGGCAGCTGGACCACTGGCAGAACCAACACTACAGAAGGTGTCTGACTAATATACGCACAGCAAACCATTGCCAACTACAGTAATACAGGGTTCAGTCCTGGTACTCCCCCTCTTTGTTATCTAAATCTATACCATACAGACTAACACAGAAGGCAACTGCCTATTGAAGTTTGCAAATGACTATGAACTAGGAGCTATAGTTGACTCAATGAGTGCTGTGGGCAAAATACAGAAGGGCCTTTGTGGGTCAAATGTGTGGTGTCTGACGTATGGTCATAATCTCACTGCAAAGCATTGCATTGTCATCCCCTATGTAAAAAAACCTGTACCCATGAACTACCACCTAGGCAGTGGGCAACATAATGGAAACTGTGTGTATGGGATCCAGCTGGACAGAAGTCTTTCCTTTGATAGTCACTTCACCAAACCAGTCAGGTAGTCATAAGTGGCACTCCTAATCATGACAGGTTGCCATCCATGAATATAGAGATCATTGCTCACCCATACTCAACACTCAATTGACCCATAATAGTTCACATATTTCCTTTAAGTGTTATTGGCCATGTTCAGATGGCCTACACCGGCCTTCCCAAACCCTAGCTCCACTATGTAGCATGATGCCTACCCTGAATAAAGCCATGTCCAACCCAGAGATGTTGGACATGCTACACTTACACATCCTGATTTCAAATAAACACATATTTCATGGACATCCACTTGTCTAGTACAAGGATCATAACATGCCTGACAGATCCCTGTCCCATACACTTTACATACTCCTGCCATACTATGCATCCCTGTCCAGCATAGCTGCACATTGCCCCTCTTTGAGACGTGGTGTGATGACCGCATGGCAAATATATCAGTAAACCTGTGGATCAGTTCTATGGCACTGCTTGAACTGGCACTGAAAGTTACCTGTCTGTTGGCTACAGCTAGGTAACCTTTCAGCCTATGCTCATACATGGCCCAGGATGTATAGCATACTAGTTCACTATGACCGTACATGCTATAGTTGATATCCAACCCTGCAAATACCATAAAGCTAGCCATTGTCCCATGTGTTTCACGTGTGCAACACAGGTAACACATGGCAGGATGCTATAATGCTGTACAGTGCCATGGAGATGTATATAGCAAAACACATATATGCACAACTTGCTGTGAGCAAGTCTGCAGGGTCACAGGTCATGTCACTTAAGGCTGTGTATGACTATATATGTGACATATACACAGCATAAGGTCTCCTGCATTAATGTCAACACATCCAGGCATGCTAATAGGTAGAGACACCAGTACAGGCAAACAGACATGCCCACATCATGACAGCATCCACATGGAGTATGAGCAATGTCATCACTTGAGACACACATATATGGTGATAACATGAAATCACCAGTAAGTGTCAAATGTGTGTGAGTTAAACATGTCAGTGGTGTTAGTGTCATGCAGATTTGCAAAGCCATATTTGTAATTATGATAAAATGTGTGGTAGTGTGGCAGCTTTACGTCTGTACTTCTCTGTGAGTTACTGTGACCTGTCACCATTGTAATGTCTGCCAGGTATTCCACATGCCAGGCTGCCACCGTACAGCCGCATGGAGGATGAGGTCCTCATTCCATACCTCCTTGACAACCATGAGACACTTTTCAGACATGTGCCACAGGATGCACAGCACCGGGATGCCCAGTGGGAGGTACTTCGCAGGAGGGTAAATGATGTTGGTGGCCACAGTCGCACCTATCAGCAGGTGCACCAACACTGCAACGACTTAATTAGATGGGCAAAACAGCGTGCAAACACAATCACCAGGGAAAACGTTGCAACAGGTGGGGGGGCACTCACCCAGCCCCCACTCACACATACTGAGGAGCATCTGGCCAACCTGGAGACACCTGCAGAACTCAATCCACAAGCTTAAGCTGGTATTGTGGAGGTGGGTGTCTCACAACCACTGAGCCAGGAGTTGGCCATTAAGTCACTACTGCACATATAACACAAGTATATTTAATATAGGTACATGTGTTACTGTACAATATTTAACTTATCATATACAAGGCATGTATGTACACAAGCCACATACTATAGTTTGCTACTCTATGTATGCACAGATAGCATAGTCTATTGTACTGGCTTATGTGCCAACATGCACATTGCTCCTTGTAGCTATCACACAGGTGTGAATGATGATCATACTACTCTGACACTCAAATTTAGGTACCTCTGGCATTTCGCAGTGGCAGCAGCCTGTTTCTGGGGAGTTTGTTTTACTTATCAAGCTTGATAACACACAGATCATATTAGAGGCATGCTATCTGCCATATGGCCATTTAACACATGTACACATAATGTATGGTGATCCTTTCAATATATAAAGGTCAGACCTGCAATGCATCACAGTGGTTACCCATGTGAAATATTTTAAGACTTTATGAAACACCAACAGTAAACCTTACAAACTGTCATTGCCAGATGTGTGGACAGCTGTAAATGCAATGGTGGAGGTGTGGTTCACTGTAGGGACATGTACTACAGATCAACATCACACATGTGGGGAATACAAACAGTACTATACAGAGAGCATATGTGTACACACACTCTATGTTTTGGAGCTGGATTATGACAAACCGATAGGAGTCACCCTTGTGGAGTATACCCTTGCTATGAGTGTCACACAATGTCATCTGCTATCTGACATGTCCGTGACATTTTGTGGGCTGACTGCAACACTGGTTAACTATCCTGCAAAACATGATATCTCACATCCCAAACAGACCACCCTTTGTCTGCATATACCTGTCCTCAGTGGAGCATATGACATCTTTGGGTGTATGTCATATGGGACAACACTGACATATGAAATAGATGCCCATCACAACCATTGGAAAAAACATGTTTACACATGGCCATGGCAGATGGCCAGAGACATGAATCAACACACACAGTAGAAGGGATGTACATGTGTGTACACCCTGTTGTACATTGGCTCAACACAATACAACTATGGCCTTTGTGTAATGATTATATTGCAAATGTGACACACTAAGCATCATACAGGGCTGTGCACACCTTGTGTAGGCATGACATCAAAGCACCACAAAACATGTCTTGAACATTTTGAGTGTGTCACGATATGAAAGCATTAACCTATACAGTATCTAAATACATACATGTGTTGCACAACATACACATACAACCACAGCAGGCCACAGTTACAGTATGTTCCCCTTGCTGGTGTCAGACATCACTGTCATGGTTGCTCCTCATGTGTGTGAGGTACACAGATGGCATGTGGAACATGGTGTACTGCAAAGTTACCCATGTCTGGGCATAGTTGCCAGGCATCTGAATATGATTGCAGATGTGCAGGGGTGTCATCTGTATACCCTTCAGTGACCTGTGTCACACATTCTACATTAGGGTTTAGTGTGTATTCACTTCAGTGACGTGGGTCACATTCCACATTTGATATGTATTGTATCTGAACACAGTCATGGCTATGAATTGTGTCTGTACCTCACACTGTATAGCAATAGTGCAGCCGTATGATGCCCTGCAATGGCTATGCACAGCAGCTCAATGTGCAGTATGTCAGTGTATATCTGTAGTGCGGACTGACAATATTGCATCAGCTGAACGTCCATGCTAATATAATATGCCCCTGCATTGGGAGACCAGTACCTCACTGTATATTTGAAAGGACACCATTGTGTTAAACATGTATGCATGTCAGTCATCACTTCAGCAGAAGACATGTCATACTACATGTAATTGGCAAGGTCATATGCCACATAGGCCGGTGTACTGTTAAACTGTGCTGGTCTGTGGCACCATTGCAAAGTAGGGACAGCCATGTCAAACATGTGTGTACAGCCACATGCACATTGTCTGCAGACTCAGCTCAGGGGTAAGCAGAATAATGTTGAACAGGCATGCACTGTTTATGGGGAGATATGCAAGCTAGGGCTCCGGCAAACATAGTATTCACTCAACATGCCCTTCTGCTCATGTCCTCCTCACACATAGGGAAAGTGGCCAACACAAAGTATCACTGGCAGATGTACCCAGGTCAGTGATGGTATGTTACAATGTGGGGTATGGTGCACAAAACATAGCAGTGCGGTGCAACGGTGCATAGTGAATGCATTGTCTTGCAGATTTGGGGCATAACCTACTAACACAAATTGTGCAACACAGGGATGTATGCTAGCTACTACTATAATTGTGCAAGCTGCATGCCTTCTGCCATAACACATGCATGCTGTTGTATGCAACTCAGGGATGTATGATAACTACCACTATAATTGTCTAAGCTGAATGCCTTCTGCCATATCACATGCATGCTGCATGCTGTTGTGTGCCATATCATGTGTCTGTATCTGTCTGTGTGTCTGCCTGTGTGTCTGTCTCTGTATGTCTGTCTCTGTGTGTCTGTACTGTGATGTATAACTGGTAATGTACAGTTCTAGTCTGCCCCTCACAGGTGTTGATGTAAGTGTGTTGTCCTCCTGTGGTCCACCTGCTGTTGGTGTCCCCACAGACTCTAGCAGTGATGATGAAAGTGTGATTGAGGCACATGCAGGGTTGTCAGGGGCTGAATCTGTGCCATTGGTTGGCATTCCACCTGTATCCCCCTCATCACTGCACACAGTTGTCATGCCTACACATACCCCATCACCAGTGGCCATAGTGGAAGGACAGGTGGTGGGTGGTAGCATGGAACAGGGAAGTGTGGAGACTATGGAAGGTGTGTCTGCACACCATGATCACAGCCAACTTGACTGGCGATGTCCCACACAGGCATGTGCCCAGGGCTGCTTGTAGAGGGGCCTTCTGGTTAACATGCCCCTGGAAGACATAGCACATCAGCTGGTGTCACCAGATGCAAGTTACAGGCTGCAATGGAGGCACAGGCACATTTTGAATGGCACAACAGAGAAGGTCTGAGGCTTCAGAGGGCTGCTGTCCATTCTTTAACTGACAACATCCAGGCAATTGCAAATGCTCACCATCAGCTTGCAGATGTTTTGGATGGAAGATTGTGTGACATGCTGGGAGTCCTTGACCATGGCATGTTGATCCTCGAGTGTGGAATGTCTGTGCTAGAACATTTGGTGTGAGTAAGGCATCAGGCACGTGGACGTAGGCCAGCTACACCAACTGTTGAAGGTGTATGTGAACTTGCTACTTCACATGCCCACTCCCATAGTGGCAGTAGCAGCAGCAGTGCAGCTGGTGCTGTGCTGTCCACACCAGGACACAGCATGCCATGTGCACGTGGTCCTGGATGGTTCCAACAGGGACATGGTTCCGGTGGACATGTGTCATCAGACACTACCCAATCAGGACCTCTGCCTGGTAGTGGCAGTGCAACTCCTGGCAGGCACATGTCACGTGGCTGTAGCCGGACACAGTGAACTGTACAACCTGCCCCTGTACAGTCTGCAGCTGTCAATAATACCCCTGTGTAGGCCAGCCATATGCCAGACTAGTGTGCATACATACAACACACACACACACACACCAGAAACAAATGTAGGGCACCTCAACACACACACACATAACATCCACAGACACCCAATGAGATAAAGGGCCTTAATCCACACAAATGATGTCATCCAATGGTGTAGCCCAGACCTCTGGCAAACATTATCACCCTGTGCATATGATGATGCCTGTGCTGCATTCCTGTCATCCATACCATTGGTGCAGGGACATGGTCATATGGTCTGATGCACAGGGTGAACATACTAGGAAGACAATTGTAGATTACCATTGCTGAATAGTGTTGACAGGCAGCAGACATACCATGTACTAGAGTGTTAGAATGCATTTTGTACTGTTGACAGTATGTATCATGTGTAAAACCAGTAACTGCATGTTGATCTTGATGTTCTGCCTTCTTCTTGCAGGTGTTATTGCATGTGCCAAATGTGTGCATACAGACTACAAGGGGGATGTTAGTGTTTTCAGTTAGTGTCCCATATGTAATGTTAGATTACTCACAGGTCTGTATGACAATATCTGTATGCATGTTTACTGATATAATGGTCCAAGAGCATGATAGCTGTGTAGTAAGCTACTATGGCCAGAGCCTCACATCCATACTGGGTGTCATCACATGTATAGTTACCCAAAGCGGGGAGGAGGTAAAAGAGTGGTTCAGCAGATGACAAGGGTAAAGGCCAGTTGAAGAGCTGGTTTCTCTTTGGAAAGCAGTTATACCAACTCTCATGACAGGATGCAAACACACATACACACCCAGGGATTCTCAGACAAAACACACTCTGACACACACAGTTGCCAGTGTTGGGATTAGAACCCCTGCCCATGTACAAATCATTATTGTAGTAATACACAGTTACCAAACACGCCACAGAGATTACACATTTACAGGTAGTCAGAATGGCCTTCTACCATTGAGGACATCCACAGGGATACTAGACTGCGGTGAGTGTATGTGGGGAGGGGGGTATATCAGTAGACTATGGTAAAACAAGCCTCACCCCAGGGCTTACACGTCTACAGGCAGTTAGAATGCCCTTCTAAGATTGATGAATTCAACAGGGATACTAGATTGCAGTGAGTGGATGTGGGGAGGGGGGTTCATCTTTTGAGTATGGTAAAATACAGCCTCACTTCAGGGATCAGACAGCCACACACACACACACACACACACACACACACACACACACACACACACACACACACACACACACACACACACACACACACACACTGTGGCATTCACAAAGATATACACCTAAGTTACACACATACAGACACTTGACATGTGTAAGATTCACACCCCTGTCTATGTCTTGCTTTCTACATTTCACTCTGTACAGATGTCTACAACAGTGTACAGGAGAGTAAAAGACATTGGGGATGTATTCCCCACCATACATGACATATTTGGACACACACTCACTTGCCATACTGGGAATCAAACACCTGCCTATCTCATGATAGGTATTACAGCATTACAGCACTATCACACATGCTACAAAGCTTACTAACTTTTACCTTTGCCAACTGTGCTGACATATGCATAATATATGCACAGGAGAGGTGTTTCTGTTACAGGTGTCAAGAGGTTTGCCTTCAGTGTCACCCTTGCTGCATTCTACTGTGTGTATCTTCCCCTTCAATTGACAACACCAGCAGTTACACAGGTTATTGTAGGAACAGTTGTAACACACCTGTGAGCTGTCTTCAGTAATCATTCATCTGCAAAGTAGCCCCACCACTTAGTAGTTATGTCCAAACATCTGTCCATACCTAAAGTACAGCTTACTGTACTTTGAGCATATCACCATATACATTTGGCAATGTTCAGGCTGCATTGCAACTGCATGCTGTACTAAGAAAGCAGTCACCTTCAAACATCAGATACTCCACACACATATGGAATCTAAACACACATCAATACATGTACACATATGCAGTCTCCATCAGTAAGTTGACTATCAGGTCAAGAGGATACATTCCACACCTTCCCCACACCATGTGTGAAACCTAGCTGAGCATTACACCATATTGGATGTTCTATCCATGTACCGGTAGGACACACAACCCCCTTCACTGAGTGGCTAAGTGGACATTTACGCCAACAGCACATATCAGCAAACAACACACACAGCAATATTCCATGTCATACTGCCACAAACTGTTAGTTGACAGTTCCACTGTGTTGCCAGGGCACAGTAATTGTCAACAGTGAGCACATCCTATTTGCCACACACACCTCATATTTGCCACACACACCTCATGATTACTGAAAGAATGCCAGCAATGTGCTCTGTTTGAGCTAGGCATTACACTTGTTCAAGCATGTGTGAGGTCTGTGGCTTATGAACATCTCACCGCAGCACGTTGTGGCTGTAGTGTTAATAAGGTGCATGTCCAGACAGCACACAGCATGCATGGCTTGCAATTGTTGACATGGGATATATGTAGGAGCTATGGGTCACACATGGCTGTACATGTCATAGACATATCACCTGTTACTATTTAGGAACATACAGAGCATAGCTGTATTGCCCTGAGTCTGTCAATACAGGTCATGTGTGTAAGGCCTACAGTCCTGTTATTTGTGTATGTTTGTAAGCATTGCATTTGGTGGACATATCTAATAACATACATGTCACGTGGATTATTGTATGATATGATAGGTGTCATGGGTGACCAGTAGAGAGGGATTATTACCTCTGTCATAGGTTCATAGGTTCATAGGTTCATAGGTTCATACTAGGCTATCTGCCCTAGGGCATTTATAAGCCTAGCCAGAATGTGTTTGGCTTTCGCCACCCATTTTAAATTAATTTTGCTATGCCCTTTTTCGAGGTTAGTATACTGTGCCTCTGTCTAACTTTGACACAGAAGTGATACCCGTGGTAAACCTACGATCTCCCATCCACTCATCAAGATTCCTCTTGAAGAGAGTCAATGAGGGACTCTGCCTAACCTGGACTGGGATTTTATTCCAGAGTGAAGGGAGCCTCTGGGATATGAATCTGTCCCTCCAGCATGTCCTATTTATTTCAGTGCTGAGGTTCAAGTCTCTCAAGCACGTAGCTCGATGGGATTTAGATTTTCTGAGGTGCAGCATGTCCATTAATTCCGGGTTGGACATGGCTTTATACGTCAGGCACAGATCGCCTCTGAACAGGCGATATGCCACGGAGTAGAGCTGGAGTTTCTTTAACCGGGCAGCATATGGCATCTGTTTGAGCCCTTTGATCCTCTTGGTGAGGTACTTTTGGGGTCTTTCCAGTTGCTGCAGGTGTCTGGTAAGGTACATCCCAAAAGGGGCATTGTACTCAATTATGGGCCTGATGAGGAATGAGTAAAGAGGCACGATGACCTCTCCTGATCTAGATGTGAATCCCTTCATGATTAGGTGGGCTATATAAAATGTTTTTCTAACCACTTTGGCCACATGGTTGTCAAATGAGAGATTGCTATCAACTTGGGTCCCCAGGTCTCTAATTACTTCTTCCGTACTTAATGGATTACCACCTATGTGATAATTTGTGGGCACTTTGTTTTTGCCAAAGGGGATGACTACACACTTTTTGGCATTTAGCTTGAGGCCATGGCTCTGGCACCAGTTGTCTGTTTCTGAGGCCCTTTTGGAGGATGCTTGTGTAGGCTGGAGAGTCGATTATGGCACCCAGTTTGCAGTCATCTGCGAACTTGGTCAGCCACAGTCCTTCCATGTTGGCCTGTACCTCCGAGAAATATATACCGAACAAGAGAGGTCTCAGGACTGAGCCTTGTGGGATGCCACTTGTAACTGGTTTGGAGTCTGACATGGCTCCAGCAATTCTAACCATGTGGGTTCTGTCCTTGAGCCAGTTTGCAACCCATCTAGTGACATAGGTGTTTATATTTAAGCTGGTGAGCTTATCTATAATGCCCGAGTGGGGTATTGTATCGAAGGCTTTTGCGAGGTCCAGGTAGGCTGTGTGGACCACCTTCCCCTCGTCAATGGCCTTGGTGACTGTTTCAAAGAAACTGACCAGGTTTAAGAGGCAGGATCTGCCCTTAACAAAACCGAACTGGGTAGGATCCAGTGTCTGTAGGTTCCCAATATCTTTATTTATGAGTTCCATGATGATCCTTTCCATAGCTTTGCAGACCAAGCTAGTCAGGCTTATGGGGCAAAAGTTTCCAAGATCCGTTGAGGCACCACCTTTGTGGAGAGGGACCACTGTTGCTGTACACCACTGTTTGGGTATACATCCTGTAGTAAGGCTGAGATTGAACAGTAGTTTTATGTTTGGGTTTAGCACTTCTTGGAGTTCATGTAGGACGCAGCCCGGGACACCGTCTGGTCCCATTGATGCTGTGTTTTTTGCTTTGGAGAGGGCGGCTCTTACCTGAGCATCTGAGATGTCTGGGGGGCAGCACTCTGCTGGGATAGATATTTGCCCTTTTGGTGGGGGGGGGGGGAGAAATTTGCACTGAACCTGTCAGCTAGGATGTTGGCAATGTCTGTGGGTTCGGTGCATTTGTTGTCATTTTGGACTCATTCTGAGCATATCTGGGAATTCCCACCCAGGTTCCTAACATAACTAAAGAAAGCCTTGTGATTATCCTTAGTTTCCTGTGCAATTTTTCTCTCTAAGCTGGCCTTAGATGATTTTGTGAGTGCCCATAGTTTTTTGCTAATACTGATCAGAGATGCCTTCCCTTTTTGGGATTTTGCTCTATTATGTAGTAGCTTCCTCCTTCTATTGTATAGTTTGTTTATGGCTGGGGTCCACCAGACAGGACGTCTGCCTTTGGAGGATTGGGTCTTGGTTTTATTTGGGATTGCATGATCCATGCATTCCTGAAGGTGTTCATAGAATGCGTTTATAAAGGATTCTGCGGTCTGGGCCATATTTTCCACAGGCCCGGGGGCTTTGAAGGATTCCAGCTCGGTTTTGAGGAGTGTGAAATTTGCTTTAGAGAAGTTTTTCACTGTGGTTTTCTGGGCAGGGGATGTGAATATCCAGTGAGATTAGTTTATGGTCTGATCTTACCAGTGAGGGATACACTTCTGTTCTGGAGTCCCCATGTTGGTGATGATCCGGTCCAGTATGTTTTCTCCTCTTGTAGGAGTGGTAACAAGTTGTTCCATAGCATTAGAGTTTATAAATTCTAGGAACCTTTGGGCTAGGGTGTTGGAGCTAGAGTAATGCTCCCAGTCTATGTTTGGGTAGTTGAAGTCACCCAATATCATTGTGTTTGGAGAGACCTTCATATTTTCCAGTATTCTCAGGAAGGCCGAGTGGGGTTCCTGGGTTTGGGAGGGTGATCAGTAGCAGGCTATAAACTGGAAGGCAGTTTTACCCACTGTTAGTTGCACATGGATAGTCTCTGATGCTTCGTGCTGTGCCACCAACCTGGAGGTGTGGGTATCTTTGACAAATATTGATACTTCCCCTCCTTTTGTGGTTCAGTCCAAGTTTTGGGGCCGAAAAGCATGGTATGAGGTATAACCTGGTAGTGCTGGGGTGCTCTCAGGAGCCTTGAACCAGGTTTCTGTTACTGCACAGATATCGATGTTCTCCATGCTTAGGAGAGTTTCGGGTGCGTGCATCTTGAGGTTTAGACTTCTGGCGTTGAGTAGCATTACTCTTAGTTTCTTATCCCTTGTGATACCTATGGAGGTGAGTTTGTCTTTTGAGCCTTCCCTAAAAAAGGCACTATGGGGGTAGCAAGAGCCTTTGCCAATATCCGAAAGCCCAGGGGTGACAGGTGCAAGCCGTCCCTAGCGAAGCATTGTGGCTTGTCGAGCATGTCATCCCAGGCTGACAGGCATTGGATCCCCTTTGAATGACACCAATACTTAAGCCAATTGTTGAAATTAATCATCCTGTCTTCATATTGTGGCATCATTCTTGGTGAGGTTAAGATGCTACTCAAGGTCAGGGTCATACCGGCCTGGGCTACATGCTCAGAGAGCTCCTCTATGTCTCTTTTCATGTAGTCCAGGGAGGTACATCTCAGGTCATTCACACCAGCATGGACAATGACTGAGTGATATTTGTACTTGCCTTGGAGTGACCTGAGTGCTTGTGTTATGTGGCGGATCCTAGTGTCTGACAGGCAGCTCACAGTGACCTTCTCCTTGTTCAGCCTGGTGAGCGGGACGTCAGTGTGCCTGATGATAGAGTCACCTATTACAAGTGTATCAGGTGTGTTGTTTAGCCTTAAGGCCTGTGACTGTTTGGCACATTGGCTTTGTGAGCCATGTGTTGCACGTGTTTTGTTTTGGGGTAGCGGTTGCTTGGGTGTCTGCTTTGGAGGTCTCTGCTGCTTAGGCAGATTTTTATTTAGAGCCTCCGAGTATGTTTTTGTGTGTTTATGTGTTTGGTTTGCTGTCGTGGTAGGTCTATGTGAGACTGGAATTGTAGTGTGTGTAGTTTCTTTCTCATCCTGACTGGTTACGCCAGTACTGAGTTGAGAGAGCTTAGTCTCCAGTTTGGCTATATGGTTATATCTCTCACATGTGTTGGAATTTGTTGGGAGGGGGAGAGGGTTGTCTGTGTACATGAGGCAGTTGTAACATTGCCTCAAGATTCCCAGATTCACCAGCTGGACCGGAGAGGAGATTGACAACTGACCTTTCGACATGCTAGAATAGTATTGGGAATTCATTTTTAATTAAAAAAAAAGGGCCAATGGGGAACAAGGTACTCAAGGGGAGTTTGTGAGGGTGTAGTGCTTTTAATTTTTTAGTGCTGACTTATATAATTGCTTTAGTGAGCAAGTGCCAGGTAACTTAAATGCAATGTGTTATATGCAACTTAAATGCAAAAATGACAAACAGTAACTTTCTTTCAAGTAAAACAAGGAAACAAGTACAGTAAGCAATGCAGATATCACTAGGGATCCACAGAAGCACTGAAAAGCTGCGTTTTAGGTGGCATTAGCGTTGCAGGGAAATAACAAGCAAACAACAAGCATACAAACAAAGCTAGATTCAGCAGGCCTGGATCTAGTCTATGCTACAGCAAACAAGGTGTACCAATTTCAGTAAGAAACAGTTCAAATATGCAGGCACTATAAGCCTTTAACCAGAAATTCCCAGCTCAGAAGGGCAGAGTTCAGCCTCTCCTCCCACAAGAGTGCAAACCACGAACCTTCTTAATGTAAAATAACTGGCCTGAAGCCCAATTGCTTAAACTGGAACTAATACACTTTTAGAATATCAGACATGGAGCCCTCAATCAACAGTTCCCAACTTAGAAGATGTAAGCTACCTGTCCTGCCACCACAGTGCAGGCCACAAACCTTCCTAATGTAAAACAAGTGGTCTGAAGCCCAAGTGCTTAATCCAAAAGACTTACAATGATAGCTACACTTTAATCAAGTTACTACCAAGCAGTAATAAATACAATTGAATACTTTAAAGAATGCCTGGAACAGTGCTCAAGTTATACAAACAAAGCTAGTTTCAGCAGGCCTGGATCTAGTCTATGCTACAGCAAACAAGCTGTACCAATTTCAGTAAGAAGCAGTTCAAATATGCAGGCACTATAAGCCTTTAACCAGAAATTCCCAGCTCAGAAGGGCAGAGTCCAGCCTCTCCTCCCACAAGAGTGCAGACCATGGACCCTCTTAATGTAAAATAACTGTCCTGAAGCCCAAGTGCTTAAACCAGTATTAGTACACTTTTAGAATAACAGACACTGAGCCCTCAATCAGCAGTTCCCAACTTAGAAGGATGTAAGCTACCTGTTCTGCCACTACAGTGCAGACCACAAACCTTCTTAATGTAAAACAACTGGTCTGAAGCCCAAGTGCTTAAACTAAAAGGCTTAGAATGAGTTACACCAAGCAGTAATAAATAATTGAGTACTTTTAAGATGACGCAAAAGCAAAATAAAGTAGGAAGAAACACAAATACAGTAAAAGCAGGTAACATTTTTTTTTTTTTTTTTTTTTGAGTGAGCAAATGAGATGGGCCCAGGAAGAGTATGCAAGTGCAAATTTACAAGAGGGGCAGGCAGTTACAAAGCCACCAAGATTAACACCAAAACAAAAACAGGGAGGGTTGGTGGGGACCTACTGAAAAAACAGAGTCACAACTTCCAGCTAGATATTGCTCAATGCAACACAAACAAATTAATTTAAATTGTGTATTATTTGAAAAATTGCTTTAGTGAGCAAGTGACAGGTAACTTAAATGCAATGTGTTATATGCAACTTAAATGCAAAAACGACAAACAGTAACTTTCTTTCAAGTGAAACAAGGAAATAAGTACAGTAAGCAATACAGATATCACTAGGGATAAAAATTTACTTAACTTCACTTATGCGTTCAGTTGATTGCATGCAGGTCTTAGCTGGCCAAAGCTCACAGTTTAAACAGAAAATAATTCACTGTACCACTTGTATAAGACAGAAACTGAATAATAATGAAGTAAACTACCCCCACTTATCACTGGCTATGCAGGTTTTTTAACAAGCCTTAACTGAAAAAACAGAGTCACAACTTCTAGCTAGATATTGCTCAATGCAACACAAACAAATTAATTTAAATCGCGTATAATTTGAAAAAAGTGCAGATAAAAATTTACTTAACTTCACTTATGCGTTCAGTTGATTGCATGCGGGTCTTAGCTGGTCAAAGCTCACAGTTTAAACAGAAAATAATTCACTGTACCACTTGTATAAGACAGAAACTGAATAATAATGAAGTAAACTACCCCCACTTATCACTGGCTATGCAGGTTTTTTAACACCACCATCTGCCACCATTTAATCCTTGAACATACCTGCCCTGGCTTGTGTAATGGTCAGAAGTCCAATCAACCTACAATTTTTGGAAAGTCCCACCAGGGACTACCCTGTAATTGTTTGTAAAGTAGACTTAGCAGATCGACAATGTTACTCCCATTGGTAGTGTCCTGCCTGTGGTTTGAGTAGCAGTGATCTGCTCACCCCTGCCCAGCTTGATATGACATAAGATGACAGCACAACATAATACAGGAGTTGCTGTTGTTTTCCTTCTCATTCTTTTTGTATGGTTTATTGTCACAATGTTCATTCTTCATATGGATATATATATATATATATATATATATATATATATATATATATATATACACATATATATATTATATCTGTACATACACAAGCACATACATCTACATAATTATATACATTTCCTATGTTGTTGCATGACTGTGCTGGATGTTTGTGATTACATCAGATTTAACATCAGATGCCATGGCTTAGTTGTGAATCACATTGGCTGTGGTGTGCAGGGTCCTGGGTTTGACCTTTGCAGAGGCCATTTATTTTGTTGCTGGGCAGAACATGGGCCATTGGATACAGAGTGATTAAAGCACTTTTAAGCAGTTGTGAGCAGGTGTGTGCGGGTTTGCGCGATGGTAAGCAGTGTTAACTTCCGATTACAGTTTCTTAAATTCAGTTAGCTTCTCCAATGCTTAATGTGTGTAGGCACTGCTTACATCCATGCAAACACACTTAAAGATGCTTACTACTACTTATATATGTTTACTACTGCTTATTTGTGCTTAAACCTGCTTACCAGTGCCTTATTCATTATGACACTACCACTTTAATTAAATTAAATAGTTAAACATTTAATGCAGTACTCCAGTTCACATTTGCATGTTATTATGTAGGTTATACAGCAAAAAGATGTAAAAATATGTTCATATACACATTCCACATGGAAAATAATATTTGCTGCATTGGGACTCGAACAGTGAATGCCTGTTTGGTAGGCGGATGCTCTAACCACTACACTATTGACATTAATGCCAATTCTGCATGTTTTTTTTCTATTTGGATGATTTTGACATGTAAGCTATGCTAAGCAAAGGGCAGCAACGTGCAAACACGTTGCGCTTTGCTTACACTTTCAGTAATGAAGCAATACAAATGTAAAATAGGGACACAGGGAATTTAAATGTAATAGTTCTAGGGACAGGGGCTCAACATTCCACTATGTGCTTGTGTGCTTACTCCTTTGATTTTATTTCAGTGTTTGTGGACACTCTTGTATGCTTTGTATACATTTCAGTATCCACGGACACTGAATTAATTGCTTACTATTAGAGGCAGGCTCTAATAGTAAGCATTGGAGGTTGTGCAACTGTGGGGGCATGTTTAAGCCTCCGTGCCACGCTTAAACATGCTCCCTGCCCTTGCACACATTTCCTGTGCATGTAGAGGGTGCAGCAGTGCACCCTCATAAATATTCATATGGTGCTGCTGCAACATCTCTAAGGAGGATGCTTGGTGCAAGGCTAAAACTGTCCTTGCACCAAGCTTCATGAATCCTGCTGATTGTTTCTCTTCTAGTCTTAAGCATATTTGTGTAAGTAGGTAAGAAGCAAAGAATTTAGTGCAGGACAAGCTGTAGGTTTGTAAATGATTTTAAGTTGAATATAGTTCAGTTGGCATGATAATTCAAACCATTTGAGAGACTGGGGGGAAGTGTAATGATAAGTGTGATATGAGCTTCTTGTTACAAATTTACTTATTTTAGTATAACATGATTCAAATGTTGTTTTATTGATGGTGTTTAGGTTGGAGAGAACTGGTGAACCATGAAGGAGTGGTGGTATTAAATAAGAATTTGGAAGTACTGATTTGGTAGGTGTGTTCAAATACTCTGTGTTGATATAGCATTCCTAACTTCTGATGAGTTTTTTTCTGGATATGAAGTTCAAATTTTAGTTTGTCATCTCTTATTAAACCTAAAAGTTTTTTTTAAGGGGAACTAGTTCAATAGGTGCATTATTTAGAAAATAGATCTTAAAACTTGATTTTGCAATAGCATGAGTGAAGAGGTGTTTTTAAGTAGCAGTTGAGAATTTGAGAGACAAGTTTCTATAACAGAAAGCTGTCCGGGTTAATTGTTGTAGGTGCTTTAAGTTGTATTAGGTACAAATAATAGTACATCTTCTGCATATTCTATTAGGGAGCCTTAACAGAATGAAGTAGGAATATTATTGCTAAATACATTGAAAAGGAGAGAACCCAGAATAGAGCCTTGGGGCACACCAATATTATTGGGTTGCTATGGTGATACAGAGCCAAACCATTTCTCAGATTGCTGTCTGTTGGAAAGATAGCTTGAGAGCCATTTAATAGAGGAGGGGGAGTGTCCAAGACTGGAGATTTGCTGTAGTAGTTTATGGTGGGAGACAGTATCAAATGCCTTGAAGAGGTCTAGAAATAGGGAGAAGACAAGTTTGCCAGAGTCTACTATAAAGGAAAGCAAGTTTGTTGTAGAGCTATGAGATGGTCTGAAGCCATACTGGGTTGAGATCAGTAATTCATTTTGGAGAAGATAATTAAGAAGTTGTCTGTGGATACATTTCTCTAAAAGTGTAGAGGGGAGATAGTATAACAATGAGCTGATAATTGGAGATATCAGAGGAGGTTCCTCCTTTAGGAAGATGAAATATATATGACATTTTCCACTGTGTTGGAATGTGTTATTCTTTAATTGATCAGTTAATTAGTATACTAATGTGGTAAGCTATTTTGTTTGCAGCAAGTTTGAGATATTCGGCAGGAAGTTCGTTGACAGAGAATGAGCTGGATTTAAGCTTGTTTAAAAGCTTTTTATGCAGCTTGTGGAAACAGTTCACAGTCCAAAAGGTAGAGGGTTGATTAGTGGGATTTCAATACATTCTGACTCAGGTTCATTGGTTCATAAGTGTGTACTAGGCTAATGGCCCAGGAGCCTTTACAAGCCTAGCCCATAGAAGTGCCCTGGCATCGTGCCGCTCAACATTAGTTCCCAATGCCTCTATCAAGTAGAGCCATTGGATTGATCCCTGGGGTGAACTTTCTATTTCCCATCCACTCATCTAGATATCTCTTGAAGAAGGCCAGTGAGGTGCTCTGCTTGACATGTATGGGAAGTCTATTCCAGAGCATGGCATTGGCAGTCTCTGGGTTATGAACCTGTCTCTCCAGCATGTTTTGTTGATTGTGGTAATGAAGTTGAGGTCTCTGGAGCATGTGGTGTGGAGGGATTGGGATTTCTTTAGATGTAGCATTTCTAATAGAGTTGGGTCAGACATGGCTTTGTAAGTCAAGCAGAGATCGCCTCTTAGTAGACGATATGAGGCAGAGAATAGCTGGAGTTTTTTGAATCTGTCATTGTAGGACATGTGTTTAAGGCCTAGGATCCTCTTCATAAGGTACTTTTGTGGGCTTTCCAGCTGCTGCATGTGTCTAGTGAGGTACATGCCAAATGGAGTATTATACTTGAGGATTGGCCTAATGAGGGAAGAGTAGAGAGAGATGATGACATATTTCTTCCTGGATGCAAAACCCTTGGTAATGAGATGTGCCACATAGAAAGACGTTCTTACCACAGTGGCAATGTGGTGTTCGAAGGAGAGGTTGCTGTCAACCTGTGTCCCATGATCTCTTAAAATGCCTTCAGTGTTCAGAGGGCTCCCATCAATGTGGCAATTAGTGGGAACTTAGTTTTTCCCAAAGGGGATGATGACGCATTTTTTGGCATTAAGCTGAAGGCCATGGCTTCAACACCATTCATTGGTATCAGTGCAGCCTTTCTGTAGGATGTCTACATCAGTAGGGGAGTTAATAATGGCTCCCAGCTTGCAGTCGTCTGCGAACTTGGGCAGCCAGAGTCCCTCCATATTGGCCTGGACTTTTGAGAAGTAGATGCCAAACAGAAGAGGACCCAGCACTAATCCCCTGTGGGACTGCACTAAACACTAGTTAGCAGTCTGACTTGGAGTCCGCTACTTTCACCCTGTGGGTTCTATCTGTGAGGCAATTTTCAACCCACCTAGTGATATACAGTTTGCTGCCCAGTTTGGTGAATTTATCAATAATTCCTGAGTGGGGAATGGTATCAAAGGCCTTGGCCAGATTGAGGTAGGCTGTATGAACTGCCTTGCCCTCAGCCACAGCTCTGGTGACTGAATCGAAGAAGTCAGCCAGGTTGAGCAGGCATGATCTACCTTTCACAAAACTGAACGGAGTGGGATCTAGAGTTTGGAGATTCCCTATATCCTTGTTAATTAGGTCCATGATGATACGCTCCATAGAATACATATCAGACTCGTCAGGCTAATGGGACGATAATTCCTAGGGTCTGTTGTCGATTCCCCTTTATGGAGAGGGATGACTGTAGCAGTGTGCCATTTGGTAGGAGAAAAGCCTGAGGTGAAGCTGTGATTGAACAGGGTACATAGATGGGGTGCCAGTTCACTTTGTAGTTCATGTAGAACACATCCAGGGATATTGCTGAGTCCCATGGAAGCTGTATTCTTGGCCTTGGACAATGCAGCTTTAATGTCTGCTGCAGTAATGCTGGGTGCCTGGCATTCCTCTGATATTGTGATTGGTCCTTTGGGGGGGAAGAGAGCGGTAAAGTTGACACTGAATCTGTTGGCCAGTATGTTGGCAATATCTGTTGGCTTAGAATATGAGGTACCATTGTGCAGTAACTCAGAGCAAACCTGGGTATTGCCATGGAGATTATTGATATAACTATAGAAGGCTTTGTGGTTGTTTTTAATGTCTGCTGCAATTCTGCCTTCATAGCTGGCTTTAGAGGTTTTTATGAGGGATCTCAACTTTTTGTTGAGGTTAATAAGGGAGTTTTTCCAGTCTTGGGATTCACCTTTTTCTGCAACAGTTTCTTCCTTCAATTGTAGACTTTATTAGTGGCAGAGGACCACCAGATCGGCTTCTTTTTTTTTTTTGGAGGGGAGCATCTTGGCTCTGTTGTGTATGGCTAGTTCCATGCATTTATGTGCATATTTGTACAGTGCATTGGTGTATGATTAGGCAGTCATACATCTATTTTCCATTGACAAGGATGCCATGAAGTTAGCCACCTCTGTTTTTAGGAGCCCAAAGTCAGCTTTGGAGAAGTTTTTTTATGGTGGTTACCTTTGCGGGGGGTGTGGGTGAGATGTGGATTTCCATGGTGATTAGTTTGTGGTCAGATCTAACCAGGGAGGAATTGACTATTGGTGCAGAGGAATGGTTGCCCATGTTAGAAATAACCAGGTCAAGGATGTTGCTTCCTCTAGTGGGGGTAAGAATGAGCTGGTCCACGGCATTGGAACTGATGAATTCCAGGAGGCATTAGGCCAGTGTTCTGGTGCATGAGTAGTTTTCCAGTTGATGGAGGGGTAGTTTTTGGACCCTAATAGTTTCCAGGGTGCTTAGAAACATGGAGTGAGAGACTTGGGACATGGTTGGGGACCTATAGCAGGCTATGACCTGAATCCCTGTCTTACCCAGTGTTAGTTATACCTGAAGTATCTCAGATGCATTATGTTGGGCTACTTGTCTGGAGGTGTGCATATCCTTTATGAAAGGAAAGGAAAGCTGTCAGATATTAATGGTGATAGGAGCAGTGGTGAGATATGTGCTATTAGTAGGAGTAGTACTGTGACTGGGTGATATGGAGAAGGTAGGTAGGATGGAAGAATTTTTTTAGAATGGTTATACCATTGATAAAATGTGTACTAAATAGGCTAGCAATTTGAATGGATGATTTATCTGATTGTGGACTGGGGACATCTTTGGTTACAGGATTAAGAAGTACATTTATAGATGACCAGAATGTTTTAAGATTATTGTTATGGGTAGTTCATAGGTTCCAATACTATCATTTTTATTGTTTTTATATCATTGGTAACTTGTTTTGTAATTTATTCATGTAGTTCTTTATATTTTTGTAGTTCTGCCATGCTTTTACTTTTTTCCACTCTTTCCATGCTTTGTGTCTTTTGTTAGGATTTTACCTATTTGAGTTAGCCATGGAGTGTGAACAGGTTTAGTTCATTTTTTACAAGAGAAACAATGTTGTTAAGGGCAGCTTGAAATAAGGTATTAAAGTGTTTTACTGCATCATCTAGGAAAAAAAGATTTTAATACAGCCCAGTCAATAGATTGTAGTATATGAAGGAAGTATAGCTGATTGAATTTGGAGAGATTCCAAGTTGTTTTATAATGATGTTCTTCGATTATATGTATGGTAGCGCCATTGGTACATGCAGGTAGTTGGTCACTTAATGTGTTAAGAAGAGTGCTTGATATGGTATATTTATCTGGGTCTGCAGCTAAGATCAAGTCAAGCAAAAGCAATAAATACCAGGTCCAATGAAGGCAAGGTAGCCACGGGTGTGCAGGAAAAATAGGTTTAATAAATCATAAAAAGCAACAAACAGGATTAAATGCTTTGACAACATACACATATTTCTTCAGAGTCAGTGCAACATCTACAAAAAAAAAACACTCTTTAAATCTCCCATCCACAAAGTTACATGAGCCATCCCCTCCAATTAAATCCAAAGTCCAATAAAAGTTGCAATTAAGAAATGGAAATGCCCCTACATTTCTAGTTAGGAAGAAAACACTTATCCAAATCAGCATCTCATACAAATACACCCATAGCAGAAAATATTTATCCTCTAACACCTTCAATTTACTACTACAAAACTACGATTGGTCCCGTTTAGAAAACCTGCAACTAGACCTAGCTGTAGAATACTTCAATAACAAAGTCCTTGAAATATTAAATAATCTTGCCCCCCTCAGAAAAATTTGCCAAAAAAACAAACAGCTACCATGGCTTTCTAAAGAAACAAAAGAACTAACGAAACAAAGAGATAAGGCCTGGTGACTATATCATATGACCAAAAATAACAACGGTCTTACCCTTTGCAAACAACTTAGAAACCATGCTAAGAAAAACATCAAGGATAAAAAAAGATATTTCTTCACCTGCCAACAAAAATTGGTGTATATCATAACATCAAAGTGTAAAGACTTCAAATGTTATAACTTCGAACCTGAAACATCAAAGACTACGATTATCAAAGCCACGGAACATTGAATTCTTTCCCAGGGAAAGAATTTGGTGGGCCGTTTCCGCGGCTTCGCTATTACCTCCACTGTGGTGCGATCTCAGAGTTGGTATATTTAAGTAGGGGGGAGTGTGTGGGGGGTGAAGCTGCCCACATAAGAAATACTTTGTAGTGTTTGTGTGTTTCATGTTTTGTACTGGAAGACTCGTTGTGTGCTGCTATGCTGCTTCTGCATTTACGATTTACTTTCAGTTGTGCACTTTAGACTAGTTCACATAAATGTTTGCAGCTTGGTGTTATTTGGTGAATGGATGGTGTTGTGACGATTACAGAGGTGTGTTTTTTTTTGCTAGGGTTATGTTTCAGGTTGCATGGGTGAGCAGATGGCCAACTGTTGCTATTCGGTGGTTCCGTTTTTGAAGTTTTAAGCTTTCGCGGTTATCAGCTTTCAACATTAGCAGTTTGATATTATGTCATTCGATGTTTTACTCTTTCGAGTTTATGATATAAACCCAACAAAAATACCAGCACGATCCACAAAAATTCTGGCAGAATATCAACTACCTCCTTAACCCAGGTAAAACCCCTACCCCTACCCCTCACCCCCTCACTAGTAATTCCACGGTGCCCTTAGCCTCACAATTCAATTCCCACTTCAACTCTATCACTTCTCTTCTAGACAACAAAACAATACCACCACTCACTGTCCCCTCCCCTACCTTCAATGACACAAACTCCTTCTCCTTTATTCCAATTCCAACTTCCTACATAAAAAAAAAATTCTATGTAAATTAAAACCCTGCTGCTTAGCTGCCAATCAGCTTCCAAACGAATACCTAAAACTAGCTGCCCAATCCATCACCTACCCCATATCATTACTAATAAACCGCTCTATCTCCGAACAGTACGTTCCCAAATTATGGAAAATCTCTCATATCATACCACTTCATAAGGGCGGCCCATCTACAGACATAACTAACTACCGCCCCATCGCCATTCTATCCCCCTTGACAAAATTCTAGAGAAATGTATCCACCAGCAAATCACGAATCACCTCAATACCAACAACCTGCTCTCCATTGCCCAGCATGGCTTCAGGCCTAAGCACAGTACTAACTCAACCCTCATAACCTTTACAGAGACCATTTGCCACCTAAAGAATGAAGGACAACTAGTCCCAGCTATTTTCGTAGATATGTCAAAAGGTTTTGACACAGTGTCCCATCAGCTTCTCCTCAACAATCTTGCCACTTACAATCTGAATACTGCAGCTCTAACATGGTTTCACAGTTATCTATCTTACCATCAACAGGCCACTAAATGGGCAAACAGCCTCTCCTAGCTATTACCAGTCACCATGGGGGTACCACAAGGCTCCATACTCAGGCACCTCCTCTTCATAATATTTACCAACAACGCATATACTGCCACCCAACATGCCACCATCATCCAATATGCAGATGACTCTTCTCTTACCTGCTCAGCCCACTCCCCACAGGAGCTCCAAGACAAAATGCAATCATCATTCCAAGACATTGAGAAATACCTCACCAGCCACCAACTCATCCTAAATCCAAATAAGACCAAGCTCATCATTTTCTCTAATAAATCTTCCAAACCCAGTAACCAACCCCTCTCCATACTAACAACAGTACAAAAACTGAACCCACCGATCAGACCAAGCTACTAGGGATAACCGTAGATAACTCACTAAAATTTGATAAACACATCTATGTGACCATTAAAAAATCCACTCTAAACCACGTGCTCTATACAGGGACAGGGTTAAACCTTACCTTACACAACAAGCTAGACTGGCCACTGCAAAATCCCACTTGCTATCCACCCTCCTATACTGCTCTGAGATCTTTACTAACCTATCAAAAAATGACCTAAATAAACTAGACTCCTGCTATAACAGAATAGCTAAGTTGTTAACCAACCAACCCCACAGAATACACCACTGCACTGCATACTGGCAGTTCAGCTGGATAGAATTTCACAACTTATTACTAAAACAACTTTCACTCACTCATACAATCATATTCATCCCTACCGACTGCCCAGCTCTGTCAAACCTAGTTCAGACAAACACAAACTGTAGACTCCTTAGGTCATCCAACAAACTAATGCTAAAAGTAACCCAGTCTCAACTATCACAGAGACTTCCTCTACTCCCATAAAATGGCCAGAGATTGGAACACCCTTCCACAACATATAACTAAAAACCCCAACCTGTCCACATTTAAAACTACCCTGAAAGACTATTTAAATGATAATTGGCTATGCCCCTGTATTGCTCCCAACTAATATTCTTCCTATTTTTCCCACTCATCTCACACATTAGTCCAAATAGTGCTCATCCCACATAGGGGTATTCCACCATCTGTCTTATCTTTATTAATTTGTGTTCCTTCAGATGACCTAACTCATAAAACTATATGACCAATTTTGGTCTTTCAGAAGTGACTCACCTTGTAAAGCTACATGACTTATATACCTCTTATATATTGTAAAAAAAAAATACTATTCCTGTATACCTGAAACATGCATGTTTATATTTTATTCTGTTATTATATTTTGCTATAATATTTTTGTTAAGCTCAATCCACGGTGGTGCAGCAGTAGCATTGTTGCCTCACAGCAAAAGGTTCTCCCATTTGATTCTTGGCTGTAGTGCAGGGAGTGCCTTCTGTGTGGAGTCTGCATGTCCTCCCCGCGGTTTGATGGGCATTCGAAAGACGTGTAAATGGGCGTGCCTTTGTTGAAGGTTGGACGTCGAGCTGGCACCTCGGCGTTCGTTAAAATCTACTGCCAATCATTAGCGGACTGGAGTTCTGCTGTGGCGATCCCTAACCGGGAAAAGCCGAAAGACAAACAACAACATTTTTGTTAAGCTCATTTACATATTGTTAGCAATGTACTACTTAAGTTAACTGCTTGTACCTTAATAATGTTTTTTTTGTTGTAGAGCTTTTTTCCCCGGTTTTCTGCTGAAAATGCTTTTTTTTTTCAACCCAGTCAGACATTACCCGGTTAAAAAAATGTAAATAAATAAATAAATGATTAAAAAGTGTAAAACAAAAATGAAATTAAAATAAAAGTTAAACGCAATAGAACCTAAGTCTCAAACACTTCCAATAGACGTGATCATTCAAACCAGGTAAAATAGTGACATTTAACTTAAGCTGCCAGTGTAATTCTTGTTTTTTTAAAAATATCTTCCCACGGTCCACCCCTAGGTTTCCTCACAACTTGTTACAAATCAAAAAATAAAAAGTGGTGCTCAGCATGCTTTGTAATGTGTTTGAACAAAGCATTTTTGGCATTTTGTTTCCTGATGTCCAAAAGCTGCCCATAAATATGTTCTTTTAACTTCTCTTGGGTGTTCCCCACATAAAGCCCATTACGTTTTTGACATTTAGCAAGGTAAATTATACCTTTGGTGTTTGGTGTTACAATTACAATCAAAACCCGGTTTAATGACAAAATGTTTAATTCTCACATGGTCAACGCCCAAAATAACCTGACAGTGGGGGCAGAACCCACATTTAACTGTACCATGTTTTTTTGTTTCTGACAAGACCACTAATGTCACTCTCAATTTCTGGTATATTCTTAAAGGCCCTACCCTTCTGGTACACCATTAAGGGTTTTTCCCACACTTTATTAACCACTCCATTATAAAAAAATATATATACCAGTTTGTGCACAACACCACATAATAAAGGATAAAGTGTGGTCTTTTCCATTGTCTGGGCTACCAGCAAACAATTCATGCACACTATTATATCAGGATTTTAACAAAGGCAACATTTCTCCTTGTTTTCTTTTAAGTGCAACAGTAGAACTGATATTGCTAAGTAAGACTGAAGGATATACATGTGCCACAAGCATACCCACTAGTTTGAGGCTCTCATCTTCAAACAAGCTATCCTTTGACACCATTACAGCCAATCTAATAAACTGCCCTTTAGTGATGCTTCATTTCTGATGCTCTGGGTGATTGCTAGAATAGGTTGATAAACTGTAGGAATACATGGGTTTTCTGAACACAGTACTCACAATACACTGCCTACTAACATCTTTGAAAATATACATATCAAAGTAATTAATAGACAACCTGTTCTAAATAAAACTGAATTTCAAAAACATAATAGTGGAATCAAATAATCAATAAAAGGCTCAATCTCTTCACTGGGTTTGTCCCACACAATAAAAATACCATCCAAGTAACACACATACAACTTGATGGAATAAGTAACAAAACTATTCAGACCAAAGCGTTTGTCCCATTGAATGAGCACAATGTTAGCAAATATGGGGACACAGGATGCCCCCATAGCAATGCCTCTAGTCTACTGAAAATATTGGCAATCCAAGTGCACAAAATTGTTCTTAAGCAGCAGTTCCATTAACAAAACCAAAATACTAACTTTGTTATTGTCCAAGGTAGTTGATTCTAGTAAAAAATCCTGGGACCATTCCAAGCCTGTGGAATGAGGGATAATGTTGAAATGCTCAACTATGGCCACAGTAAGAAATACATAACTATCAGAGTAACACAATTGTTACAGATTGAGCAAAAAGTCCAAGGAATCCTGACATAAATGAGAAAAAGGTTCCAACCACTTTTTTTAACTTACAGTCAATGTATTTAGTCAGAGGATAAATTTTCAAACATCTGGCACTAGATGGCATTACCTCAGAAGGGTAGCTCCTTTAAGAATATGTTGGAAATGGAGAGTCACATCAGTGGTCTTGTCAGCAACAAAAAGCATGGTGCAATTTAAGTGTATTTTGGTAGCTGACCTTGTGAGAATTAAGCATTTTGTCATTAAACTGGGTTTTCATTGTAATTGTAACATCAAAGGTATAGTTCACTTGGCTAAATGTCAAAAATGTGATGGGTTTTATGTGGGGAACACCCAAAGGAAGTTAAAAGAACATATTTAACAGCATCATTTGGACATCAGGAAACAAAATGCCAAAAATGCTTTGTTCAAACACATTGCAAATCATTCTGAGCACCGCTTTTAATTTTTTGTGTTGGAACAATCTGTGAGGTACCCTAGGGATGGATTGTGGGAAGATTTTTTTTAGAAAAATGAGAATTACACTGGCAGCTTAAGTTAAATGCCACTGTTTTACCTGGTTTGAAAGAACACACATCTATTGGGAGTGTTTTGAGACTTAAGTCCAATTGTGTTTAACATTTATTTTAATTTCATTTTTGTTTTACACTTTTCAATTACATTTCCATTTCCAAATTTCAATTTTTATTGGAATTTGGATTTAATTGTAGTGGAATGCTCACATGACTTTGTGGGTGGGAGATTTAAAGATTTTTTTGTAGATGTACCCTGGGCTTCAGTAAGGTTCCATGCAGGAATAGCTTATTCCTGCATGGAAGTGACCATTTAGGAGCAGCACGGCAATGCACCAAGCATAATAATGAAGGTGCGCTGCTTCTGCTCCTAAATGGACATGGAGCATGGACGAGTGCAGTGGGTCTGTCTGAGAGCAGAGCTCTCAAAATACACATGTCTCTGCACTCAGGAAGTGCCATTTGGCAATAACAATGAGCAAGAATGCTCATAGGAGGTTGCATACCTCCCAACTGTACAAATCATAGCATGTCCACACATTTGTTGCCCATATAATTGGCCTGTACCCCAGTTGTATTCTGAACTCACTGGATCATGTATGAAATGAAGCCATGAAATAATGGCATACATATGACTGTCATACACCAAAACCATCAGAAAACATATATTAAAACCAGTCCTGTTACACTAGCAACTGTCCCAAGTTTATAAGAGCAAAAATTAAAATATGTCCATAGTTGGACCTCATGTTGTCAAGCTTTGTTCAGATAATGTACTTTAAGAGGTTGAGAGGTATGTGGGATTTCTAGGATGTCTGCCAAATGTGCAGATGCATGCAGGAATCCACAGCAATAAGTGAAACCTGTCCCTTCCAAGAGAAAATAACAGTAGAATTTTTTTTTATTAAACAGATTAAATTTAACCATTGGTGCACCGGTTTACCCATTGCTTAGCTATGCATACTGTAGCTTAAATGGCACAAGAAGATACATGCAAATGAAACAGTACTGCAATAGTGTAGTGGTCAGAGCGTTCACCTTGCGAGCAGTCATTCCTGGTTCGATTCTCACTGTAGTAAATTCTATTTTACACGTCAAATCACTTTATGAACAATCTTTTGTTGTATAACCTACTAAATAACATATATTTGTGAACTGGAGTACTGCATTGAATGCAGATTTGAGGTGTCATTGTAATAATGTAAAATCCACAGATAAACACAAGTGCCTCATACAGTATATGTACACATGAATCAGGGATACAAATCGAAGGTATAATGTGTAATGAATGATAAATCCATAGAGTGTCCAAATCCACAACTTTCCCAAAAGCCATGTTACAATTCTGTCTAAATTAGTGTGGGGGTAAGTGGGAATAAGCACTTGTAAGCAGTAGTAAGTGGGTATAAGCTTGTTTGT
Source organism: Protopterus annectens (assembly GCF_019279795.1). NCBI lineage: Eukaryota > Metazoa > Chordata > Ceratodontiformes > Protopteridae > Protopterus > Protopterus annectens. Next base: position 1,936,394,792 of record NC_056733.1, read on the forward strand.
GCAGGGGTAAGCAATGCACACACAGGTTAAGCAATACTGAAGCTAACTCTCTGTAAGCATATTTAACCGGAAGTTATCATTGCTTATCATTGCGCAAACCTGCTTACAATTTCTTAAAAGTGCCTTAATCACTCTATATCCAACAGCCGCTATTCTGCCTAGCAACAAAATAAACAGTCCTTGCAGGTCTTGAACCAAGGACCCTGTACACTATAGTCACAGTAGTTAACCAGTAAGCCATCACAGCACTACATAAGATTGGGGTATCACCAAACAGATCCTCACTATAGGAAAATCAACATTTACATGTGAAAGGAATCTATATACAGTTTTATATTTTATAACCTACTACATAACATAAATATGTGAACTGGAGTACTGCATTAGGTCCAGATGTGAGGTGTCAATGTAATAAAGTGTTGAAATCCCCCAGTAAAGACAAGGACCCCATACAGTGTACGTACACATGAATCATGGATACCAAACACATATATAACATGTAAAGAATGATAAATCAGTGCCAAACAGCAAATAGCGTGCAAATTAAAAATTAAGCAATGCTAAGCATTGCACACCTCTGCTTACTAGGTGTAAGCAATGTGTAAGCCAGCTAAATCAGTTTGCCCATTAGTATAGCCCTTTAAGCAATGCCAACCTTAGGTAAGCAGGTTTGCCCATAGCTTAGCATTTTCAAAACTGTCCAATCATGGCACAGTGTGGGAAATCAGGCCTATTTTAAACCCACAGGTAGGAATACATCTCATAACTGGTTGCAGCTTCCTCCTGTAGGCACTATGACCAGTGTGGGTGAAGGATCACATTTTCAGGCACAATGCTGGGGCATCCATGAATCCACAGTCATGTCAGGACTCCTTGTTAAAGACAGCGACAAGAGACTGCTGCAGGGCCAGTACCAGGGTTCCCAATATAAAGCAGAAGCCTAGGACCATCTCACCCATAACCTCAACAGTGCCACTGGCATCCCTTGAACTGGTGAGCAGGTCAGGCATCACTATGTCAACCTGAAACAGAGAAAGAGGGAGCGTTTGGATCAGTGGATCCAAGAGGCTATGCAAACGGGTGATGTCTCAGCTGTAAGTATCAGTCTACTACCTGTTTAATAATTGCTAGCTCATGTATATTATGGATAGGTATGGCTATACATAAGTCTTTGACAGTGGCAGACGAGCGGGCTGTGAACCGGAAAGCCCAGTCCTGTAGACTGCAGAGGTTGCGTCGCAAGGCAGGTTTGTAATAATCTTGCATGCACTGTAATAAGAATTAAATCTAAAAGTAGTTGAAAGTTAATTGCCAGTATAAAACCTGTATTGTGTATGGCATGTACTGAATAAACCAGACAATATGGCAGGAAGAGTCTCATATAGGTTGTATGTAAATAAAAGGTTAACAGCCTGGCAATAAAGGTCTAACTGCAGGACTGCTTGTGTTTAGTCTGGTATCATATGGTAATGTAGTGTTGCAATCTCTTACTAGTACTGTTGTATTAAGCACTATTACCCACACTGTACTACATAAATAAAATGTGTAGGGATGTCTGTATACGACTGTTGTAATCACAAGAGGTCATACTGTACAACTGAGAAAGACTTAGACAGAAAACAGTGAAACGCTAGACAATATAATGCAAATAGCACCCTCAACTGAGACGTGAAGTGTTGTATTTTAGCACACAAAGCCACGGTTCAAATCCTGGGAGTGGTAGTAAGCTGTATGCAGAATCATACCCCACAACTGTACAGATATTGTCAGAAAGTCCAGATAATTGGTGTAAGTCCCCTGACTGTCACCCTGTCCCACTGGGAAATCAGTGGGATGATCCCAGAAGTTTAGGCAGCAAATAATGACATACAACTGATTGTCAGACATTATAATTGTCAGAAATATATACATAAGAACAAACCTGTCACTCTAGCAACTCAACAAAGTGTTATGAGAGTAATAAGCAAAGTATGCCTCAACTC
>NC_056733.1:1936401773-1936406773 GCF_019279795.1 Protopterus annectens
TGCATAATCTGTAGTATTCTGGGTTTGTACTGTAGATGTGCTGTAATACTGCACCCACCCTGTACCAATATCACAGCTGTGGCAACTGACATCACATCTCTCACACATTTATGTAGGTCCCTTTGGTATACCACCAGGGCAGCAGCCTGTAGCTGGTGAGTATGGTGTTTGTTCAGGTTTTCCAATACACCGGTCATGTTATGGCCACGGTATATTCCATGCACACATTTAACACACCTACCCATAATGCATGCCATACATGGTCACATACTGTTGCTGTTAACTGCACTGCATCACAGGGGTCACCATGATGGTGTATCTGAAGGGTAGTTTAGACTCCTGCAATATAACTAACGTCCTGTCATTGCAAAATGTGTGTACAGAGATGAACATAATGGTGGGGCAAATGGCCTACAGTAGGGACATGTGTGAAACATCACCCTTATACAGTGCTACAACAGTGTATATACCAGTATTACAATGTCAACTGTTACAGATCTACACTACAGCATATCACAATACTGCAGTCCACAACCCTTACAACCTGCAATGTGGTCCTAACATGAGCAATGAGTGTGTAATATGGAATTGTATGTTAGGACAGCAAATATGGGGAATTCATACCTTCACAAACATTGGAAGCATATGTGTGCACACACTCCAGATAAAATATAGTGGAAGCAGCTGTTGAGGTACTGACCATATGCATTCTTCATGAGAATGCACATTCCAGCAAGTACACATCCCCAATGTCACACCAAGACGTGGTCTGCTGTCCAAGAGATTTGGCCATCAAATATGCCCACTTGCCTGCAACAGAGGCAGCCATGGCTTGCACACATCTTACATGCCATGGCGTGGACCCCATACCTAACAGGTAGCACCCAGGAGTTGGACATGTAGCCATACCTCACCATTACATATACCATTGCAAACAGTGCAGACAGTCATGTATGTGGTGAGGATGTATGGGACAAGAATAATGTAGGAAATAAACAGATGGCCATCCAAGACAGATGATGTCACATGTTGCAAACCGGTCATGCAGGCTGCCTAGTAACATGCCATAACACTGAGGGAGTTGCAGGAATGTCAAGGAAGTACTAGCTGTACAGTACCCGAGTCAGCAATTGCCTGGACTCTGCATACGTGTGGCCCATGGGTTAGAGTAATCAGATGGGACAGTTGTACCACAGGAAACATCAACCAGGCCTCTCTACAGGTAGCGTATGCATAACCGAAAAGATCTCCAAGAGGCATGTGTTGCAATGTGTACTGGTGTACCAAGACCACATTGGAAACCTACAGACAGTATCAAGTAAGTTTCATGTGCTGCACAACCAACACCTCACCCCACCTCAGACCCACCATCCCCATCTGTACCTTGATGGTGCCAGTGTACACCTGTATGTTTGCCATTCCTTAGCTGGGACTAGGCTGCTACACATGCTTTTCAGTGTTTGGGACACTGCAAACTGACACACATGTGTAGGCCATAGCTGTCAAGCATATGCAAAAAGGCTGAAGGTGGGGAGGGTGAGTCATCATGATACAACAGTGTACTGCAGCAGGAACCTAAAGGATGCTTTGAATGGCTGTATCTGCACACAGTTAGGGTCAGAAACTGTGGCAGACATAACTCTGACTCCACAGCAATAGTGACGGCAGTGTGTGAACTCCAAGGGATGTGCGCATGCGTTGACCTTGCAATCATGCAGAGTTGGGGGACATGTGTAGGGCAGACTGATCAAATACTGGCAAATGCAGATGGCCCATGCTAGTATACCCCTGCCAGGAATAGTGGCTGCTGTAGTACTCATAACAGTAGGTGCAATAAACCACCATGATAAGGGTGTGCACACATAGGCAGCCAGGAAATGTATGCATCTCAATCAGCATTAGCACAACAAACACATTTGTTTGACACTGCATTTGATTGTACAGGTCATATATCACATATCAGGTTCATGTAATGTTAAAATATACAATAATGTGGTCCCATGGCATATCAAGGAAGAGGGTGTCATATCAATAAGGGTGTGTACACTCCCCACAGCCATGGTAAGGTTTGACGGTTGTCAGTGTAATTGTGTTGTATTGGCAATACATGCACCACTGATGATATCTGTAAATCTGACATCAGGCATTTGCAAATGACATCTGTCCACATATCATTCAAGATATGTCGAACAAACACATAGGGGCTGTGAGCAGCAGATCAGACATAACTTGACACATTAATACACATTCAGCAATGGTCTGTGCATCTGTGAAGTATGGTGCATAGTACATGCCAGGGTGCCGAACAGGTGCACAACATTACTGTGTACATGGGTGCAGTGTGTTCCAGGGAAAGTGGCATCACCTACTAACACAGCCCATGCATCATACACAGGTATACTGTTGCTAGCATGGATTGACTATAGCTGCACTGCATGCTGTTGAGTACCATATGTCAGACATGTTGATAGATTGGGTAATGGGAGGTCTGTGTGTAATATCTTTGTGCAATCTCACTTGTAAGTGTGTGTGGGGGGTAGGGGGTTATTTTGTCTGTAAGTGCAATCTGGTGGAGTGGAGGGGGGTTGATGTATGTAGGATGCGTGTGTGTGTATGTGTGTGGGTGTTTGTGTGTGTGTGTCCATTTATGCACATGTGTGATTGTGGGGTTCTTCATACCTCTCGACTTCCCTTTGAAATCTTCCAGGACATGGACATGGACAGGCACATGAGACACCAGGAATACTTTTCTGACATGTAATCTCAGGACAGCTGATAGTATAAAAAGGTCTGTAGCATGGAACATGCATTGGGAGGGAAACTAAACACCAGGTATACTGTTATAATTGCAATCTGAAGAAAGGTGAAAGAATACCCACATATGCATCACTACAGATGCATTGGAGAATTACTGGACAACACCAATGAGTGCTTTCAAATATTACTGTTGTCCACATAATAACTTAATAGAGCAACAGATCTTGCATCTACTGAGCAATAGTTACATATGACACTCCAGTGCAAGACATTATTGAGTGACTGTAGTAGCCCTAACATATGGGGACAATATTCACAATGTCTGGACAAACCCAGTGTGAACAGTGGATGACAGCAATAAGTCTTTGTAAAACTTATTCCAATCAAGTAAAAGAGGTAATGGAGTAACAGGTCATGTTTTGTGAACACTTGTCTAGGCAATTAGAAGAATGATACATTATTGACTGGTATTAATGAGTGTAAGTTTTCAAGTGTGATGCAGGATGGGGAACTTAAGAGAATAAACTTGGGACAGTCTGTAAAATCAGGGACAGGTAAGTATTACGGTGGAATGTCAGTGTGTGTGTGTGTGTGTGTGTGTGTGTGTGTGTGTGTGTGTGTGTGTGTGTGTGTGTGTGTGTGTGCGTGTATGTGTGTGCTGTTAAGCAATGATATACAGGTCTTAAAGTGCATTTCTTGTTTTCCCCTCAGAGGTGGCAAGGTGGGTGAGGGTCCCTCCTGCACACAATCTGATGTTGGTGTCCATACAGACACTGAAAATGATGATAGGTGTGTTGAGGCACAGGCGGTGATGTCAGAGACTGAAACTGCGCCGTCGTTTGACATCCCCCTTTATCTACCCCATCCCCTCACACAGTCACAGTGCCTATAGATATCCCATCATCTGTGGCAATAGCAGAGGGACAGTTGGCGGTTGGTGGCAGTGCAAAGGACAGTGTGGTATCTATGTCTGCTGTGTCTGGACAAAGCAGCTATAGCCGGATGTCCAGAAGGGTACCACATAGGCAGATGTACAGGGGTGCTTGCTGGAGGGCTGCTGATCATCATGCCCCTGGCAAAAGTGCCATATCTGGTACCACCAGAACCATGTTTCAGGCTGTCATGGAGGTGCAGGCACGTATGGAGTGGTACACCAGACAGGGTTTGAGGCTGCAGAGGGCTACTCTTTCAGCAGTAACGACAACATCCATGATCTTGCAGGTGCCCTCTGTTATTTTACAGAGGTCATGGATAGATGCTGGGGTGAGATGGTGGGACTCATCGACTGTGAATTGTCTGTGCTAGAGCATGTGGTGGGAGTGGTGAGACGGCCATGTGAATGTAGGCCAGCAACACCAACAGCTGGAGGTCAACGTGGATGTGCAAGGACATCAAGCCACTCCAGTAGTGGCAGTACCAGCCCAGCACTGCAAGGGGGGCACTGTCCACACCACACCACAGCACACCACGTGCACATGCCCCTGGCCAGTCCTGGGGGACCTGGTTCCATCGGACATATGTCATCATCAGGGGAGAGTACCATATTGTGGCTTGTACCTGTTCGTGCCCGTGGAACCCCTGGCAGGCACAGTACTCATGTCTGTGACTGGAGACTGTGAACTACACGCCCTGCCCGGTATTATCTGCAGCTGTCCAACAAACACATGTATAGGGCAGCCACATGGCAGAACTGTGTGCATGCATACTCACACACAATACAAACACACTTAGGGCAACCCCATACCTACACACACCACATCACCATGGCCATATCAGTAATTAAAACTCCTCACTCACACACACATGGTGTCAAACGTATGGCCCAGCCTAGGTCTCTGGCAAACCAAATACACACCCTGTGCATATGATGATACCTGTGCCACATCCCTGCCATCCATAACATTGATGCAGGGACAGGCTAATATGGTTTTGATGCACACGGTGACTGTACTACAGTGTCCCAATGTACTGCTGTGTAAAATGTTGTCAGAAGTAATGTTTGATGCTTACATGTCAGGAAGTGTAGCTGTCCAGCCATGATGCATTATAGCTGTTATTAACACTGAGTGATTGTGGTCTCCATAATGTTATCTGTTTGTGATGTAGGTGTCCATGTGTCAGGAGGAGGATGGTCTGCTGTCATGTCTCACAAGGGGAATGGCACTGTGGTGACACCTTGGCTGTGCCATATCCTGGGTACAGGTGAAGACATGTCACAGGTCTGTATAACAATTCCTGCCTGT